>NW_015664013.1:461701-471221 GCF_001515625.1 Sinocyclocheilus rhinocerous
CCATTAGATTTAATGTCCAAAAATCAACAATATATAATAATCAACAATCAAATAAAAAACTGATTGTATACAAACAATTAAACTGATCCAAACAAACGAAGACTTGACTTGACTTGACTTGAACAGACTAGACTAGACTAGACTAGACTTGACTTAACATGAACAGACTAGACTCACCGACAGCAGGATAAATACATTCAATACACGACAAAGCACAAAGGCAACATGATGGCTACTTATAGCAAACAATCAGGGTCACATGACAAGAACCAACCAATGAGGAAAAACACTTGACAAAAACATGAAACAAGGCAACATTTCAAAATAAAAGACATGAAAACCTAAACCAGAAACAAAACCCAAAACAGACCTTACAGATAGATGGCAGGTGCGCTGCAAATAATGTTTATTAAAGTTTTGTTCACACATAGACTAAAAGACAGAATCAATGTTGGTTCATCAAAATAAAGACTGTTTAAAAATAATTTGGCCTAATCGATCAACCCAGCCCTAGCAACCATATACATATATCAACAACATGGCAACAACTTTCAAACCCTAGCACATTTTGCACAAACCTAGTGATGATGTCTGGATGTTTGGTTCTTTATACGTTAAAACATATTTGGTATAGAAAACTGCTAGTAAATTTCGCAAAACAATTCCAATAAGTGGTAAATAACACATTGAATTAAAAATTTGAAATTTTAAAGTAGAAGAACTGAAATATTAAAGTGTTTTTTTTTTCTAAAATTTACTCCAACAATCTTTGTTTTAATTACAACTATATGTGTATATATATATATATATATATATACACACACACACACACACACACACACTGTAGCTTCATGACTCTTTCCTCTTATAGTTAATCTAATTAAGAATGTTTGAATAAAAAATGCATTTGAATCTACGGTTGATAAAACTTTCAGAGATTTAATTCAATAATCAATGTTTCCTCATTATATTGCTACTACAGCAATGTTTGTTTTTTTTAAAGTTGCCCATATGATGTCATCCTAAACTTCCAGTAAAACATATCTTTACTGATCTTGATGGATGGCAGCATGAATTCCTAAAACATAATCTTCAAAGGCTATTTTTACATGTGGTTTTCCATGGACGTTCAAATCGCACAAATAGCCTGAGAAATTCAGATGTGCTGTTACATAACCACCAAATGTCCAGTCCATGGCATGCTGGGTAATCTGATAATGCAATCAGATGAGCGTTGTTTCTTCCCATTGTTTATCCACAAAACAGGAAGGGTCAGCCAAGATTCCTCCGTCTGACTTCAGCCCAGAATAAACAAACTCACATACAATAACAGCAATAAATCTCAATCAAAACACTCAGTCGCATTTATCTACTCTGTGCATTTGGTGTCTGTACAAGATACTTAACATGCGATAAAACTCCACAGAGAGCTTCAGTTATAGGGTATTTTTTGGTCAGTCATGCACATTAAAGTACACAGATTCTGTTCCCAGAATAAGGAAATTAAACAATGCATGACACTAAAGACACTTTTCATGCCCACACAGCCAATAATACCATGCATATCTTCATCCTCCCATTGGATGACCAACACTACCTCGACCAGCATGTCACAGCTATACTGTCAAAGGCCTGTTCTAATATCTGACAGCGAGAACAAAATCATTCACAGAAAAAAAAAAAACACAAAAGTATGGCAAGAAGTAAATCCCTGCTGGCAGTCACTAAATATCGCCTACAGTCATCGGTTTAAATAATAACCACGGCATTTCCATCCTCCGTGTGGAGCGAGAATGCACATCTTTGGGCAGTGGCGACTCTTTAACTGTTATAGCGTTTCCAGAATCCAGAGAGACAGAGGCTGATTAGACTGAGCCGCACCTCAGGCAGGACCCACAGTAAGACTTACAACAACACTTGAGCCCTCCGTTACAAATTGGATCCATGAGGGAAGTGCTGATAGGGACCACCAACGTGTTTAGCTGAAGCCAAAGCTTGGGGGAAGGGGAAGGTTATGTAATAAACCCCTCAAAGAAGACAAACAGACTCCAGAAGTTCAGGCCTACAGAGAGCGATCAGAACCAGGCCAAGGTCTCATATGCAAACTCTAAACTTTGAAACGAATTGGGAATTCTTCGATTAAGAATTCCAATTTTTTTTATCCAATTAATATCCATGACTTTACCAAGATTTTTCCAGCCATTTGTGATTACTAAATAAAATATTTCACAAATCACTCAAAACCCAATCAATAGAACAATTCAGATGTCAAATATCACTATGGATTGCAACCAAGTTTTAGACTACAGATCAATATCTAGATGAGAAAAAAAGTACACTACCATTCCAAAGTTTGAGGTCAGTAATATTTGTTAAATGTTTCTATTACATCAGTGTTTCTCAACCCTGGTCCTGGGCGGCCCCCAATACTGCTCATTTTGTATGTCTCCCTTATCTGACACACCCATTTCAGGTCCTGGAGTTTCTTCTAATGAGCTAATGAGTTGAATCAGGTGTGTTTGATTAGGGAGACACACAAAATGTGCAGGGTTGGGGGGCGCCCAGGACCAGGGTTGAGAAACACTGTATTACATGGTTCCCTGGAATACTCGATTCTGATTGGTGAGTAGCAACATTCCGAGGTATGTTATTCCACGATAACAACCGTTGTCAATAGCAACGCAGAATAACACATGTTCATACACTCTAAAAAATGCTGGGTTGCTTCAACCCAACTTTGGGTCAAATATGGACTAACCCAACTTTTGGGTTAAAAATTTAAAGGGGTCATATGATGTTGCTAAAAAGAACATTATTTTGTGTATTTGGTGTAATGTGTTTATGCGGTTTAAGGTTAAAAAAACACATTATTTTCCACATACTGTACATTATTGTTTCTCCTCTATGACCCGCCTTTCTGAAACGCGTCGATTTTTACAAAGCTCATCGGTCTGAAAAGCGAGGTGTGCTCTGATTGGCCAGCTATCCAGTGCGTTGTGATTGGCCGAATACCTCAAGCATGTGACGGAAATGTTACGCCCCTTACCATACTGTGATGCCCTGTAGAGCTTGTAACACTCCAAAGAGAAAGGAAAAATTTAAATCGCATCATATGACCCCTTTAATGTAAAAATTTACCCCAACGGTTGGGTTAGTCCATATTTCACCCAAAGTTGGGGTTGAAACAACCCAGCATTTTTTAGAGTGTACGGGTATTTGAGGCTGCCCGTTTCATTCAAACACAACTTGTGCCTCAGTTATTGACTGTATTTACTGTAAAAAAAACTTCACTGTTAATAGCAGGCTTGCAGTAGTATTGTTAAAAGTGTTCGTCTTAGTACTAAAAGTGTTGCTAATTGAGGACAATTATTCGTGTTGTTGCTACACTGTAATGGATTTAAGATATTAAAAAGGAAAGATTTTAAAAAACTTTCTTCTCAAATAACATTTTATGTCCTTGTCATTATTTATGTGGTGAAAATAACCTAATAATATGTAATGACCTAGAACACAGTCTAACACTTAATGGCTGTGCTGTCAATTCTTCGTCATCAGTTCGAAACCTAAATGTGCTATTTGATAGCAATCTTTCCTTTGAAAACCATGTTTCTAGCATTTGTAAAACTGCATTTTTTTCAATGTATCTACATTACGACCTATGCTCTCAATGCCAAATGCAGAAACGTCAATTCATGCATACATGACCTCAAGGTTAGATGCTTCACATCGGGGTACTGATCACCCTGTCGGAGTTTATTGTACATTATGTACATTATGCCTTAATAAATAAAGTATATTATCCTCACCAAATCTGCATTCATTTGATTTATTAATCAAAAATACAGAACAAGCATTAATATTGTAAAATATTATTACAATTTAAAATGTTTCCTATTTTAATAAATTTAAAAATGTAATTTATTCCTTTATCACTCCAGTATTCAGTGTCAGTTTATTTGATTTGATTTTTTATTTATTTAAATTAATTGTCTGGAAAACCTCAAACCTAAACTTTCCAAATATTGCCAAGTTTTCCATTATTGTGGGAACAATGTAACTGTGTAAGAGCAGCAGCTCATATCTCACTGGTCAGTCAGGTTTTCTTTCTTTTTTTTGTAGGTAGAGGAAAGAAATAAAAATGTAAAAGAAAAAAAAAAAGAACAACAAAAAACTTTCCCCAACTAGTGAAAAGCGCTTTCTATAGCACCAGTAAAACTATCACCAATATATGACTCCTCCACAGAGGACAGCTTGTGTCAGTCCTGCTGCATTGATCGAGAATTTGAGACACTATACAGGCAGGAAGTTGCCAGTCCCATGGGAATTTTGCCTTTGTGTCAGACACCCTGGGACATACTTCTGATTTACAGCAGGTCTCTGGCGCTCCACATCACAGCCGACAGAGGTAGTTATAGGAGAATCACTGACAACTTGACAAGATCAACTTACAGTAAACCAACATGAATTTCCGTGCTGATCCAGACTGGTTTATGCTGGTTTAGTACTAGTACCTGAATAATCTTGCTGTTCATCAAAACAAAAACAAAAAACAAAAAAAACATGAAGTTAATAGAAGAGCCAAAAAGTATGATTTGTCTAATGAAACTGGTTGACCAAACACTTCCTGCTAGCAATTTATGTATCAACCACTCGCTTAATATCTAATAAGAGTGTGTTGCCATTAAAAACCTGTTTAAATGATGATCAGCATTCAGCAAGCAGGATAATATCCTGCACTGAAAAGCATGACTAAGGAGATGATGACTAATGTAGTGTAAATAGGGATGACTGAATGGTTCAGGCAAGTTAGCAAAACCACTTTCGCACCAACCATATGGACAGAACTGTGATGTCTGATGCACTCCGGTCTGCACCAAAAGCATCTTAGAGTCTGATTAAAAAGAGGAAACCTAGCCTGAGGGTGTGTTTATGTGTGTTTTTTGTGTGCCGTACAAGTGCACATGGATGCATGGATGACCTCTCCAGACACAGAAAACATGTTAACACTTCTCTAGAATCCAGCTAATGATTCATTTCATGTTCTGTAACCTGAAACGACACTATTTTTATTTTCACTGTACTTTTGAAATAATAGAGTTTGATATGAGACATTGTAATGTACACAACTCAAAACTTTGGCCTATAAGCATGAACTCCTGGCCAATTAACAGAATTGTAATTTCACCTTGTGTCCTTTTCAAAATCTATGGACATTCTTTTCATTGGATAACAAAAGATTTAATAATAAAGTGTAAACATTAATTAAATATAGCACAGTCAACAGTGAAAATGTACAAACATTAGTGTACATTATTTTTTCTATGATTAAACTGTATTAGTCTATATCAAAGCTCTGTCAATCTTTTTTTTTTTTTTACTTAACGATATAGCAGCAAAAAGATTCTGTTAAAAAAAAATGGTTCTTCCAAAAATGTCAATTCTGTCATCATTTACTGACCCTCATTTCGTTCCAAACCCATAAGACATTTGTTCATCTTCAAAACATGAATGAAGTTATTTTTAATAAAAATGGAGAGATTTCTGTCAATCCACTGAAAGTCCAGGTAATCAAAAATGTGAAGCTCCAAGAAGGTCATAAAAGCCTCATAAAAGTAATTCATATGAAGACATTTTGTTTTCACACACAAATCAATCACATCGCTTCATAAAATTGGTATTATAAACCACTGGAGTCACATGGATTACTTTCACGATGCCTTTTATGACCTTTTTTTGGAGCTTGAAAATTGTATTGCCTAGACATTCCATAGACGGACAGGAATCTCCTAAGTTTTCATAAAATATCTTCATTTGTGTTCCGAAGAAGAACAAAAGTTTTAAGGGTTTGAAACAAGAGGAAGTTGAGTAAAGGAACTATCCTTTGAAGGGCCAGAGAAGATGGAAAATCCATCTAAATTATGTTTTTTTGTGTGGTGAAAGAACCCCAGACTAACACCATCAACTGCAGTTCAGAGGGAAATAAAATGCAATAGTGTAGAATATGGCTCCTTCTACAATATAATCACTGTTTATGACTTTTAATAATTATAGAACTTCCTGAACGGGACTCATGATGAATTCTCCAGATAACCATCAGCGGATCAGTGTGCAGCCCCTGCCTGACTTCAGAATGTCTGTGTGTGTAAGGTCAGAGATAAGCAGAGATGATATTCTCACAGCAGGGAAGAGGTGCCAGCTCTCAGGAATGTGTTCACTGGAGCAACAGGCTGGCATACATGCCTCCTCCCCCACATAAACCCCCACCATCACACCAGCCGGGCATCAGGCCAGACATCTGGCACTTAAACTCCCTCATACCTGCTGCCTGCCTTAGTCCTGCTGTGACCCTTGGCCCTCCACACGCACAAACATGGTCAGTCTCTAAACCCACTTAACCCTCAACACATGACCTACAATGATAGCTTAATGCTAACTGGCAGTTTGTGGAAAAACAGCAGCAAAGTATTATAAAATCTGAGTAATAAGACTAATGTGATCTTGCAAGGATCACGCAAAGAGATCAAAATAGGAACATGTTATGCGAATTATATAAATAATGTAGAAGCATTAAAATGACAAGAACTATTTGGATAAATATAATTCTGTTAGGACCACTATCGTCAAAATGATTGACACTTTGCATACAGTTTGGATTGGCGGAATGGTTCTGTTCTAGGTAAAATCTCCCCGCTCATCCATACAGCCTGTCATGAATGAGCAGGGAGAGCAGCAATAACCCCCAAACCACAAACTGATGGCAAATCTGAAAGGAGAAACATGTTCTTCTGAAATAGCAGAGGCTGGAGCAGCATGCCCCTTACAGGAGGAGAGTAACAGCAAATGGGTGCTCTTCTTTAATAAGTGGCTAAGAAGAGCAGCATGCCCCTTTAATGCAGTACCTGAAAAGATTAAGCGACAAGCATATGGTCAATACCCGAAGTTTAAGCAACAAGCATGTTGCCCTTATCCAGATGATGTTGTTAGCATTTGAATAACAACCTTTAGTAGCGAAATTTACATACTGTGCGTTAAGTAACAAGTATGTTACCGATACACTAGATAGCTTTAAGCAACAAGCATGCTGCTGTCTGAAACACAGCATGTTGGCAATAATAGTCGGATAAGCTTGAAGAAATGGCATTTCCAATACTAGATTAGCCTTAAGCAGCAAGCACATGTTTCATCAATCAGATAGCCTTAAACAACAGCCTCTGCTGTGGTAAGTTTAACTGGGTACCAGAGTGTCGAAATACAAGCAATAAGCCTATAGCAACAAGCATGTTACTGAACAACTAGCCTTAAACAACGAGCAATATTTTCCAATTCCCTGATACCTTTAAGCAATGAGAATAAAAGAAGAAATTTAGCTTAGCTTTGTGAAGACATTCAGAGATGAATAAATGGTAAGATATAGGCAGCTGTGATGGATGCTTGATCCCCTTCTTGATATCTTACTCCTTCCAGCAGGGAAGGCAGATCTCGTGTAAACTGTTGTTGATGCAGTCACATTAGCACAACTTCAGCGATGATTTGCAGGCAAAGAGTCCAATGTCAATGATATATCACTTCGAGAAGCATCGCTCGCTCAGGCCACTTCCAATCTTGCAGCTCGTATCAATCAACGAACTGTCAACAGTCAATCAAACTGTGTGAGGAACAAACCCCTCTCGCAAAATTCCTGATTGTACTCTTCCTACAGAGATGGAATTCACTGTCTAATTTTCTCCAGAGCAAGCGATAAAGCTGCTGAATAATACAGAATAGACCTAATATAGGAATACCGTGATATGCGTCGTATTCCTGAGAGTCAGCTGATGCAAGCTTGACTCTCGTGACCTGCCAGAATTAACGCTATGCTTGATTTTTTGGATGATACTTAAAGCCAAATTTCATGTTCAGGGCTCAACACATTTACTAACAGCTTGCGCTAGTGGAAACCCTCTTTTGGTGTTAAAAAAACTACTGTAAGGATTAAATAAAGACACAGTGAAAAATTAGTGATGAAAAGGAGTAGAGTAGACCTTATTGCATATGCATTTGTAGCAGAATATTTGGTCACACTTTAGTTCAGGGACCAATTCTCACTATTAACTAACTACCCAGTCAGCAAATTTCCTTTGGCACGGATCTGGCCCATATCAACATAAACAGTGGTTTACTGAACAATTATGGCTCTGCCTTTAAATAAACTCAATTATAATTAAAATTGTCTTAAGGATAAAAAATATATCTTAGCTAATGCTATACAATAGGGAGCCCTATTAGAGCACATTACTAAAATATTAAAGGCTGCATTTAACAACAGAGCCCAATCTATTAAATTAAATTTCTATTTATTTTTAGATACAATAACCAACACTAAAAAAAAAATGTATGCAAGCATATAAACTGCACATTGCACTTTTCTAGCAACAAGCTGTGGACACTGAATGACTTGCCTGAGGTAAAGGTAATGCTGTTTTATTGGCATTTTTCCGCGGTTGCAAAACTGATTGAGATTACATGACATGAGCGTGTTTATTTCGCGTTATAACCGGTTGTAACTAGTAGAAAAGAGAATTAAAGGGAAGGGGTGATGGTATTTGGCTCACTCTGGGTTGGGTTATGGCACTGTTTTGGTTCAGTTCTGGCTAAAAAGATGTGGACCAGTTTTGGGCCGGCAAACAACTGTATTTTCATTGTTGAAGTTTAAAAGTCTCTGGGTGTGCGACAAGGAGAAAACAGTGGTTTTGACACCTATAAGGAGGTTAGAAAGAAAGGTAATAGAAAGGTAGTAAAGTTACGTGATCCAAGCCGCCCAAAACATGAGAATTCTTTATTTTAAGCTTTAAGCTAATGCATTAGCGTAATGGCTTGCCCTGTCAGGCGCTTTGACAGATGATTCGTGTGCGTCCTCAGCGCAAAAACTTTTAGTTTATGGTCATATCCTTATGTATAAATGTCACAAATAAACGTGAGCATTTCCATTTTTGCATAAAGGTCCGTGCTGACAGTCTGTGTTAAGTTTTAATCTTTACTGAATGAGCGTCAGACAGACGGAAAACAGAGACAATTAATAATCAGCGCAAAAACATTTATTGTGCTGAAATATCTGTTGTTGAAAGTTCAATTAAGATTTAACGGTCAACATGCATTGCAAGTATTTTATGAGAGTAGCAACTGTAAGGGGATAACAGCGTGTAATTTTCTGAATATAAATATCAGACGCTTCATAACCGCCTATTACAGGGTAAAGAAATGACAGAAAGACGTGACTGTGGTCAAAGTGAACGTGTGTTCCTGCAGAACATTACTCTTACCTATTGGTTACCACTGAGTTTGTGATTTTATTCTTATTTATCATCTTTATTCTTATTTTAATTTTTAATGCAAGATTTAAACTATATTCACTATATACAATGCTTAACAAATTTATTAAAACAAATTTATGTAAGGTTTTTAACAAATTATGGTGTGTGCCACTGCTGCTCTAAACTAACAGTACTGGTGATTACAAAAATAATTTTTTAGCTTTCTGTAT
>NW_015664013.1:471276-489156 GCF_001515625.1 Sinocyclocheilus rhinocerous
TTTTTTTTCAGATACCCACAATTAGTCAAAAAGTACATAAACAATGCCAGCAAGAATGCAAGCTGTTATATGAAGGGCATAGGAGGTCATTTTTGTTATGTGAATAAATAGCATTTAGTTGTTTAAGTTTATTTGCCCAATAAATTACAATAACATTTTTTGATATAAACAATTTTTTGACAGATTCCTAAAATTCCTAAAATGTGTTTTCTCTTTATTATGCCAGGTGGTCTAACAAATTGTTAAGCACTGTATGTTTTCATAGCATTCAGTTGGCACGTTTGTTTGAAGGACACTGGGCAGAATGTGGAATAGTGTGTTTTTTGTTAAAAAAGTATTATTAAATTTTTTTTTTAATCCGATTAATCGAACAAATAATCGACCAACTAATCGATTATCAAAATAATCGTTAGTTGCAGCCCTAACTAACTATTAACTATGACTTTTGTCTCAATAAACTCCTAATTTGCTGCTTATTAATAGTTAGTAAGGTAGTTGTTAAGTTTAGGTATGATGTAGGATTAAGGGATCTAAAATATGCTCATGCAGAATAAGGTATTAATATGTGTTTTAAAAGTACTAATAAACAGCCAATATGCATGCTAATAAGCAACTAGTTAATAGTAAGAACTGTCCCTAAACTAAAGTGTTACCGAATATTTAAATAAATCATTCAAGGTGATTTACTAAGGATTGCGGTAGTCAATTTACTGGTATTTGCACCATTATTTAATACCGAAATACCAACACCCAAAAGTATGTCTTAACCCATTTTGTGCTTGTGTTGTTAGTAGATTACACGCACCTGATTATCATCGGCTCTGCTTGTTTGCAACCCTATGCTAATTTAATTGCTAATTTGATTGGTAGTTTGCGTTGGTCATTGTGGAAATGATGTGGCTGTGTTTTTTAATTTGTGCACTGTCAGTAGATCACCTGCAGAACTTTCCACCTCTATCAGTGCTTTTATGGGATTGCTGTCACACAAATTTGCTCTGTTTAGTAAATCTGGCCTTTAGGATTTTCTCTACGGGCCAGTGGTTGCAGTATTTACTTGCGTTGACAAACAACAAACAAAAAATAAGCAAACAAATATATATTTTTAAAATTTTGATACCACAGCAAAAACTACAAGTCTAACAAATATAAAGTTCAAACATTATTAAAGATAAGTAAAGAGTCAGTGATAAAATAAGAACAATAAACAAGCAATAGCACAAATAAATACTATAGAATACTATAGACCACAGACACAAAAGAAATAAACAGTGCTTTAGGGTTTTCAGGTTTAAGAGTATGTTTAAGAGTAGTATTCAGGTAAGAAATACTACAGAAATTGAATAACATAATCAAATATAAAATAACATTGCATAGTCTTCACTGTATAAATTAAATAAGTGACTTTGCAACTACATGTCAACTACCAGTCATTAGAATATTAGTACAATGTCTGCTAACACAGCAGCAGGCAAATTAGGCTGCTGTCACTTTAAGACCTAATTCACAGATCCAATATATTGACACATATCTGATTTTCTTAAGACATAACTGACTGTGTGCCAAGACTGGGATTTTGATATATTTTGTGTGTATTTGTCTGGTCAAGCATGATAAGACATGAAAGAAAACTCTGAGAATGTCTGAAAGGTGTTTTTTTCTGTGTGCTTTGGGTTTATTTAGCTGGTAAGTAGCCATGTCATATGACAAAATAAAATCTTTCAGGATGATACAAAACTTGTTGTGATTACCCTGCTGGGATTTTTTGTCTATCCTTTTCTGGGATGTTCCCAATGCATGTGGGATGCTGACCTGTGACGTGGAGTCTGTCTCCGCTGACCTCGATCTTGAGGAAGAGTCTTCCTCTGCGTTCGGTGTGGTCGGTCCCGCACAGACTTGGCACGTTCATCACACACTGTTTATGAACGTTCATGTCACAGGCTGAGAACAAGAGAGAGAAACATCTATAAATGCTACAGGATTACACACATTAAAGTCAATATAAAATGACATTCACAACCCAGTTTACTTCCATGGTCTATTCAACAGAACAGGACAGTCAGTGTATGTAGGGCTTGATTTTATATACTGGGAATTGATTTAATTGTAATAAGTTGTCTATATACACAAGAGTCATGTAAGTTTTCTCGTTGTGGCTTTATAAAATCAGTGTAGAAGCACTCATGGTCGTAGAAAGTCCAAAACAGCCCATACAAGTAATAACTTATGATGTGCCAGGAAATCCCTAATATGGATAAAGGTATCCTGCTATCGTTGTAGCCAGAGTCGGCAACCCATACAACCGGCCATTTACGTTTCTAGAGGTAGCCTCGGTGGAAATGGCTTTTGGGTAGGGTCCCCCTTGGAAGAAATTGTCTTCGGGAGAAATTGCATTCCGCTATAATGCAGTGCTAATTGACAAAGTATTTATTACAGTATATAAACTGCCTTATTCTGTGATAAAAATGAAAAAAAAAAGTGTTTGTAGCTTACAAACCAATCATAAAATTGTCATTAGGAAAATATAGGAAAAAACATTATAGAATACAAATTATTGGTTATTGTCCAGAAGTGTATTTGATTTCGTAGCCAATTAAAAGTAAGAGATAAGACAAAATAAAACCTGTCAATTAGCAATTATGTTAGAAAAAACATTTCTGTCCCCCTCACTTCTGAAATGATGGCTATAGGCCCCTGGAAGCCACACATAGACCGCAAACTAGAACCATTTAGGATGTAAGACTGGTTGTCACAAAAACATGATTTTTCGAGGAAATATTTGTAAGAATGTGTGCATATGTGCATCATTATGTCTTATCCACATCCACTTTATGTTTGTAGGAACAAAGTGTTTTCGTCGTGTAAAGATCTGTTGTATTGACTTTTTTTCTTTTGAATAACATCCACTGATGAATTGTTCACATAAGACATTGAATTTGTATTTTAAAGGTGAACATGATGAATTTCATGTTAACAACAAGCATGTTTGTGCACAAGCAGCAGAGTGTTTTTACGGGTTTCACTTGGAAAGGTGTATCAATATGGCTTTTGCTGTTGGACAGCAGAACCAGGCCGATGGCAGAGAAAGTGTATGTGTAACATGCTGAGGCTGAAGTTGATATGTGGAGACAGAAAATCTCTGTGGTGTGTCATCTCAGAGAGGTGTGGATGAGCAGATTGCATGAATGTAATTACAAACATGCTGCTATTCCCACATAAATTACTTCAATCTGTTCTCGTTCAAATCTGTGATAACATTCCCATTAGAGCCAGAGCGCTCAAGAGAAACAGGAATGTTCTGGTTCAAAGGAAAGGAGGCATCTATGCAAAATACAAGTCTAAGCACATTTGACCACATTATGGATGAGAAAAGCAGAAACAGATGAATTTTGTAGAGCTGGGGTAGGAGCTGCCCTTTCACACTGATCTGAAGCCAGTTCTTTTTTATTTTGTTTCAGGTTTCATCAAGATTTGGTTAAGAGAAGATGGTCTTGCGTGATTGCAAAAGGGCATGATGAGAGGTTCTCACTCACTGTCGCATTTCATCCCCTGGTGGATGAGGCCGTACAGCAGCGATCCGCAGTGGTCGCAGAAGGTGGGACTGCCGTAGCTGTGGATCTTGAACTTGTGCTTGCTTCTGGGATCCTGCAGAAAAGTGGAAAAGAGAGGAATCATTTGCAGTTGGACTAATGAAACAATTCACGGAGCAACTGATGCAAACTATGTGCTACAATAGAGTGCTGCAGGGATGATGATGACTTTAGGAGGCCAAAACCCGGATATGAGACAGCATGTTAGCACTTCCGGTTCTATATAGTCCTGAAGTTGATAGGTTTTTTTTTGGTTTTTGGTTAAATGCCTGAAATAAGGTCTGTGGACACAAGCTTAAGCTATTCTCACATTTTGTTCTATGACATAAAGTATTAGTAATACCCCACTCTTGATTTTTTGAAAAAGGCGTTTCTCACTCTTGCAAACTATAAACTAAAAAACAAAAAAACGACTGGCATAATTTAAATAAAGTGCAAACAACTTTTAGGGAAATTTTAATTAAGGCTTTACAGAAAAACACTATTTGTTTTACAGGTATCTCCTGAATTATTACGATCACACACCTTTACTATAAAATAAAATAATAAAAAAAAAAAACGGTCAAATGACTGGCAAACAAAAATTGTAAAATTAATAATAAAGTGAAAAAATGTGTACAGAAAATTTCATTAAACATTTTACAGAAAAATGCTGTTATTTTACAGGATTTTCCTGAATTATTTCACTGTTAAATGTAAATTTATCACAATCAGTGTTTTGCTAGCTCATATATATATATATATATATATATATATTTTTTTTTTTAAAGACCGAAAGAGTTGTCAGAAGCTTAATGGTGGTTACAAAACATGTAAGATTCAGAAACTTTTGTTGTTCAAATGCCTTATTTATATATATATTTTTTTTTTTAAAGACCGAAAGAGTTGTCAGAAGCTTAATGGTGGTTACAAAACATGTAAGATTCAGAAACTTTTGTTGTTCAAATGCCTTATTTTCTGCAGTAATTGAAAAGTCAATGAAAGGAACCAGGGTGATGCTAACTTCCTGGCTGACCTACAGAATACATCACTTCGGCACTCTATGGCAAGACCTGGGCAAAACTGCCAAATACAGTCTGATTGGATGCTTAATGCAACATCCAGGAGACACGGTGCGCACAGCTTATCAGTCCACCAAGAAACCTGCTCTCAGAATGCTACAAAAAAAGCATTTCTGAGGAAGAAACTAATTAGGATTTTTATATTTCCTGGATAAAGTGTGACTGCTGCTTGCTGGTGCTAAACTTGCTTTTTTGGGTGGTTGCTTTTTCCAGTCATTTTATCATGTGCAAGTATGAGCAATAGTACTGTCAGAGTTTGAACCTTGTTTTCTGTGTTTTTCTGTTCTCCTGCCTTGTTTCAGTCCCTTGACCTAGTTTTCCTTAGTTCCCTTGATTAGTTCATTCAGTTCACCTGTGTTATTTAATTAAGTCATTTAGTCCCTCTCTTGTCTGTGTATTTAAATTCCCTCCTCAGTTCCTTTAGTTGTCGGTTATTGTTGAATGTTATCCTGTGTGTTAGAACCTCGTCGTCTTGTGGATTACCATTAAAAGGATTTGTTTATATGATCTTCATTATCGTCTTCATCATCTTCCTAGCAGCAACCGACCTAAAAAAAGTTAAGCGGTGTGTGTCCCCGTGTTTTGTTTTTCATTTTTGAAAGATATCTTTTTTATTATGACCCATCATCCCAAATATCTCCTTCTCCTGTTGGAGCAGGGGGATCTATCTCTTGAGATCCACACGGCAATCTTTGTGGGGATCGCCAAACATACCAGCTACCCGGACGACTGCCTCTGCACGTTCTACCAGACGAGCCTTAACACCGCATGCAGAGCTTACGCATGACTGTCCGGATGTGGACCTCGAGGGGATTTCGCCGCCTTCGTGGAGTGGGTGCTGGTGAGCAATGACTCTCCATTCACCATCGGTCTCGCCAGCCCCACTCCAACCCAGAGCCCAGCCAAACGTCACCCCGCTGCGCAGAACATCAGCCTGAGCTCACCGCAGACGGAGAGCCAGAGCCCGCCACGACCGATGAGCCATCGCCTATAGGAGCGACAGAGCTGAGGATTGCCCCGAAGCCAGAGCCTCAACCAATGTCTGACCAGGGGCGAGAGCCGGCAACAAAGCCCGCCATGGAGGATTATGACGAGGGCGCGGAGGAAAGCCCCCACTGTGCCACTGCTGAGGGTTAGCTGCAGCTGGACTGAGAGGATTTAATAGACTTTTATTCCGACATACCTCCTCTCCTGTCTTCTGAACTCTCTGCCTGTCCCGATACGGCCAAGGAGGCCGTTTATAAACTGTCCGTCTATCCTGAAATGATCATGGAGGTCATACCCGAACTGTTTGTCTGCCTGGAACTGTCTATCTGCCCAGAACTCTGTCTGTCCTGTCACGACCGCTCCGCTCCCACGGCTCTCGGCCCCGCCCCACTCGTCACAGTTATCCTGTGTGTTAGATCTTGTCTAATCCACATCTTGTGGATTACCATTAAAACGATTTGTTTATATGATCTTCGTTATCGTCTACATCATCTTCCTAGTAGCAGCGTGACAAGTACTAATGATGCTTGACTTAGCAAACAGCACTGATAATCAAAATCTTCTATATGCCTCATTGAAATTGGGAGGAGAATTCCAAGGTGACCATCAACTGCGAACCAAAAGCAACAAAAGCAGTTACCTAACAGAGGCTGACCGCGACAGCAGTTCAAATGCTTTGCTGCAGTTTCTGTCCAGAAGCAGGAAGTTAATCATAAGTCTGCAGGGTTATTTCACTGGGCCATGTAAATAAGGCAACCAATTAATCTGTCTCCGAGTCGTCTGAAATGAATGAGAATGTGAATGTAGTTGAGGGGTCTCAAGCTTTCCCATAACTGAACCATTAATCTGACATTAATAAAGAGCTGTCAGACTCTGGGCTAACTGCACATCAGAACTGCAAGGGAATGCTGAGTCGTGTATGAATGTTAGGAAGAGTTTTAAGTTGAACAAGTTGAACAAAAATGTCCATTTTGAACAAAAAGCTGAGAAAGTTATGTAATACTACGTCCAGACTGGATTCAGAACAATGTCCAAAACATAGATGGAGAGGATCATGTCCATCAATATCCCCAAAACTTGTCCTGTCCTATACCACTTCCTGGGTTGAGCAGTTTTGATTTATATGATCGCGTTATTTTACACATAAATCTGCTTACATACGTGGTCACTTATTTCTGCTTCTTCTTCGCCTGTGTTTTGATCAGGAGATTCTGTACTCTTATAGAAGATGTATAATAGCGCCCCCTACCGTATAACAGTAAAAACATGGAAAGGCAGGGAAAGAGTTAAGGGTTGACCCTTGAAACCTTAAGCTTCACAAAACAGCCATGGTAGGTACACTTACAAGGTACATTCATGGACCAATCACAAACAGAATCAGGGTTGGTTGTGCACAAAAAATGGAAAAAGGTGAGACTGATGGGCTCTATTCTGATTAGCTGGCTTTGAGTCAGGTCGCACAGATTTATATCAGTCCACCGGGAAAGAAAGCCATGTTTACAAGTTCCCAGGCTGCTAATAAGCAATTCTGACAAAGAACTACAAAGTTCACAAGGTTTATGGCATTGAATATTTGAAAGAGATTTCACAGTTTTCTTTGAGGTATTAATTAGCCTTGGGATAAACTGGATATCCTTGAGTCCAACAGTATTCGTCTTTGTTTTCAGAGTCTGTGAAGGAGAATTATTACCCATTATTATACAGAATGCTGCACTATTATTATATAAAATAGTTGCCATGCACTTTGCTGCACATCTATTATTTCTGGTATTTCTGAACTTATCTCAGAATTATCTGTCCTCCGACATCAGATAAAAATAAAAGATGATCACTGAATGTAAGATTTGACTGTTCCTTCTTCTTTAATGATGATCACTGCTGAGTTGGTTTGTGTCAGACAGTTTGTTGGCTATATTATTTACTATGTGGTCATTTTACATGCAAGTCAGAAAGTTGCTGTGTCAAAATCTGCCTACTTGCATTCTACCCATATTATATACTACATATATTTATACTATTCAGAACATTTATTTTTTTTTTGCCCACTCAAACCAAATGTAATACCCACTATACAATATGTGATTTCAGACACAGCTAACTTCTTCCTGTCTAAATCCTGGCCAGGATGACCTGCAAAGTGCCAAAGAGTTCAAATCAACAGTCAAAATCCTAGCTATGCAACACTAGGCATTACATACACTATAGTACTATGCACTATAGTAAATATACATAACAAGAACTAAAGCAGAAATGCAGTGTAATAATTCTCAGTCCAGGCATTGCAGTTTCTGAAGAGCAGAAAATGAGTAGCTGTGTTCAGATCCACCTTGTGTAGTGTCCTATTTCCTCCAGAAAGCTTTGTCACCCTGTCTAAGTACTAATTGAAAAGGCCAGAGTGCAAGCAAAGCAAAGCAGATGCAGTCTGTGTGCCAGCCTCCTGGCCAATGGAGGAGCATGTGATGAAAACAAACAGTGGACAGACCCCAATAAACCCCGTGATTGGCACAGAATGAGTCACTGAAACGCTCTAATTAGTACCTTGTTATCTTAAATAGCATTTGAACAATTTTTTCCCCCCCTGTTGCTGGCTAGTCTCAAGCTGCTGCGACAGAATTATGGCACAGAATTAACTACCGATGGCTGCATCCCGATTTCCATACTTCTACTATGCACTAAACATATTTACTTTGCTGGTAATGGGAGAGGACATAGTTCTGAGCAGATGGTGAGACAGTGAACCAGTACTGGGATACAATACTATGATACCACCTTTGTTATGTACTGCTACCTATTACTTTAAAATTGCAACAAGTCTACATGTAACTGCATTTGGAATGTCAGCTGAAAAGTAAAGTTGTTTAAAAGACAAAAAATTTTCCTTTTTAGAATAAAGTGTATAAATCTGCTTCGGCTTCACATTCTTTGCATCTTTGTGTAAATGAAAAAGTTGAAAAAGTGCCAAGCTGTAGCTTTGTCCCCCAATTTTGTTAGTTATATCTATTTACTTTGAGATCATTTATATGCTAGTGTACTTCATAAGCGTTAAAATTATTTTCAGATTAATTAAAAATCTACAGTATCTTAGACACAGGAAAATCATGATGTCACATAAAGACAGACAGTTTTCCAATCAAGTGCATTCTTGAATCATTCCCCTAAAAGTAGTCATGAAACAGAAATTGTTGTCATCTTTTCTTCATTGCTGTGATATATAGTGGAATGGCTATTTATTATTTTTTTCGTCCCTGAGAAAAAATGTAGAACTTGATTTCATCTATCAAGAATTGATAGGTTTAGACTGTTTTTGTTTGCTAACGTAACTGCTGCAATCTCATGTGAGGGACCAACCCGATCTCACAGGATAACTATTTTATGAGGTGGCAATTTTGTATGAATATGCACAATGTGAGTCGTACAAAAACTTTAGAAAAAAACAAAACAAAATGAAGGTCTACCCCTAACCCCAACCCTAAATATAACCTATCTACTGGCGCTTTTCCACTGCATGGTACAGCACGGTACGGCTCGGTACGGTTCACTTTTGGGGGCTACACGGAATGAAAAAGTTTTTCAGGAGTCGCCTCAATAGAGGCGGCGCAACTAACGACATGTGAATAATCCCGCCCACTCTAAAGCGGTACTGAACTGCAGTGGAAACGCAAACCGAGCCGTGCCGTGCCGTGCCGTACTGTACTGAGCCGTGCTGAGCCGAGTCAACCACGCAGTGGAAAAGCGCCATAAGCCTCAGATGTCACGCCCATGGACCGTTGGCTGAACGTTTGATGCATATAGCACACAAAATTGGAAACACTTCAGGAGTTTCAAAGTTGTCATCAGATTGGCTGAATTATACCGGATTTCCGGGAGACGTGTGTGTCGCGTTTTTTAACATTCCACCTGGAAACAAAGACGCCTTGTCGCCAAACCCCCTCATGGTAGAAGAAAGCCATTTTGTTTACAACGGTGACGATGAGCGCTTATCAGGAACAACTAAATGCTGGATTTTCAAAAGTATGTGAAATACGTAAAGTTCACGGCATAGACTCTTTAAAATAAATCCAAGAGTTTTACACATCGGTCTGTTATTTTGGGGACATTTCCACGCCCCTAAACATGACGCGGCACAAAACAAAATGGGATTGGTTGCTTTACCTCTTGGGCGGTCCTTGGCCATTCAAAGCGGCCAAGGTTCCCAGACCTTCTGCCGTCAGTCTGAAGATCTGGCTACGCGAGACTACTGGGGCGTAAGCAGATCGTACAAAAATGTATGAATGAGAGGTATGAATTTATCAAATTAGCATCAATTCGAAAAAATGTAAAAGAGTTACAAATTACCAAGAAATTGTGTTGGAGTAAGAGGTACAGTAGATGGAGAGAAGGCATTATTGCTCAGTGCTAACAGATAATATGTCCAACTTTATGGGTCAATCTGAAATACGTCAACACATCGTGGAAAACTGCGCTCCTCAACTCAAGTTCACAGGGACAGTGAAATTAGAAATTAATAAATAATTTTAAAAGAAGCCTTTAAACTGCATTCGAAACAAAGCAATTGCCAGTTGTTGTTTTTTAATGCATCCAGCCAATCGAGTTAAAAATGGCATTGGACAGTTCATCATGCGGGAGCAACGGTGAACTTTCGAACTCCATATCTTCGAGGTTATTAGAGGCCTGCACCTCTCTTTCATCTCCGCGGTCTGTTCCTCTCATGTTTATCCTCATTTTCCCGACATTCATTCATCCTGTGTATTCTGTCTCTGCTCATGCCATTTGTGATATAATCAGCTTTACAGCTGTCGAGTGAATCAGTCACGGATGAAAATAAAAGCTCATCTTCTGCTTCACTCTTTTTTTTCCTGGGATGAACCGAGGATTGAAGGACAGGTCAGTCAGTGTGTGTGTGTGTGTGTGTGTGTGTTTTCGCCGCAGGTGCCTTGTGTGCGTGCACGTAGCCAACGGTGCATATGACCTTTTATTCCTGGTCAGCGCAGCTCCACATTTCCACACTTGCCCTTTTTTCCATGGCTAGTGTCCACAGCTCAGTGTGAAAGCCAAAGACACCGAACAGGACAAAAGACAGCTCACTACCTCCATCATCAATCACCTCCGAAGCACCTCAAAGCAGGAACTCCAGCAGAAGGACATTTCAGAGAATATTCAAGACTGTTTCCTATAGAGAAGAGGCCCATTATAACCATCTGAGTGTGTGATACCGTGAACCTGTGATTATGGCTATGTTCAGACTGTAAGCAAATTAGATTTTTTCTCAAATCAGATCTTTTCATGCAGACTGCCCGCACTATTAATTAATTGCAAGTGATCAAATCCGACGAGCGTGTTCAGACATAACCAACTTATCAGCATGGGTTGCTTTGGTTACATCGCAGGCGTATCCACGTTTTTTTCAAAACGGATGCAGCATAAGTGGACGTGCATCATCTTGATCTCCAAATAAGCGCCTGTCGAGTTGGGGTGCAGAACTCCTTTGTCGTACAAGAAGAACTCTGCGACGGTGGAGACTGGTATTGTCAGACTTTTGGACCTGTTTTGCCCCCGTTGTCCTTCCTGTGTTTCCTTATTTGGTCATGTTCCTGTCCTCGTTTAGTTTGATTATGTTCCATTGATGTCACCTGTGTTCCCCTGCTTGCCCTGTGTTTAAAAGTCCTAGTCTGCTAAGGGGCCCATAGTACTTCAGGCATTCTGTCCTCCTCCATTCCAGGAAGCAGGCCAAGAAAGGCTTAATCTGCTCTGTCCAGTTCGAGCACTGGACGCTTACGCACACAGAGCTGCCCCGTGGCGTAAGGCAGATCAGCTTTTTGTTTGTTTTGGTCCGCCAAAGAAGGGATTTCCGGCGACCAAGCAGACTATGAGTAGGTGGGTGGTCGAGGCCATCTCACTAGCTTACGAGTCCTCTGGCCTCCCATCGCCTATGGGGGTCAGAGCGCACTCGACCAGGAGTATGGCGGCCTCCAAGGCTTTCAGCTTGGGTGTGGCCTTGCAGGACATTTGTGCTGCGGCGGGCTGGTCCTCTCCGCACACTTTTGTCCGCTTTTACAACCTGGACCTGGCATCTACCCCAGGTTCCCAAGTTCTCTCTTCGTGATGTGCTCATAGGATACACACACAGGCAGGGACTTGGTAGTATGGCGCAGTGGGTATTCTCGTTCCCAAAGCGATCTCGACGCAGCTCGAGTTCCTGAAGGGGAACGTCTCTAGGTTACGTATGTAACCATGGTTCCCCGAGGGAACGAGACGCTGCGTCTCTTTGCCATACTCCCTGCATCCCTGCAGGCGCTACTTCATCGAAGCTGGTTTGCGCCCGGCCGGATGCGCTTTTATGCTTTCTGGTGCTTACGTCACCCTGCTCGTGACGTCTCGCTGCTCCATTGGACGGATTTGACACGTGCTTCAGAACGCGGTCACGCAAGGGCGTTCCCAAAGCGATCTCGATGCAGCGTCTCGTTCCCTCGGGGAACCATGGTTACATACGTAACCTAGAGACGTTCTCGTTTACTCGTGCCTCCTGCTTGCTTTCTCAACAGCGTGACGTGACAGGTATATATTGTGATGTTTCATGCTGTGGTCACAGCCACGGCTTCATTTGAATTCTGAATGAATACTTCTGGCATTTCCGTCACCGGTTTTGACGTTATCATTGTGTGTTACGTTAAGAGTGATGCAGATACACAGAAATTTGCTGACCGTCTGAACAAGGCCTATGACCCCAATGTACATTAGGGGTGTGTGACATTTATCATCTCTGATAATATTGCAATTGTTGTTTTAATAACGTGGAAGCTCACATTATTGTGCATGTCACAATCAACAAAAAAAAAAGGTCTTGAAAGGGCACACTACTTTAAAAAAAAATATTGATATTATCGAACAACAGCTGGCAAATATCACCTCTTAGTGAAAAAGTTAAATTCTGTCCACAACAGGCCTAAACCATAGGTATCAGCACAAAAACACACTCAGCAAAACATTGTTTAATTATTGACAAACTCTCAGAACATATAGAGATATCATTTTTTTGTCAATATTGTACACACCCACCATGTACGTACACAGTGTACAAACATTTGTGCCCTCACTTTACACTTTTTGCTGCATTTACTCTAGGAAAATAAAGTCTGAGAAGCTGACTGGAGCCTAAAAACTGCTCTAAAACCAGCAGACCACACCAGCCGAGAACAGCATATCACATTACTTTTATACTGTTTTTACACAAGGGAACTATGAATGACAGGTTTCCCAGTTTCACAGGAATCTGCAGAGATTTCTAGGAGTTCTGTGTGGGACACTTCTAAGTAACCTGTGCTTTTTACACACAAAACAACCTCCCCAATCCACCAAATTTAGATCACGTTGGCTGCTATGAGGAGACACAGAGGAGAACATACGGTGTCCTTCAATCAGACTGAAGAAACAGACTGTTGGCACTAGGCAGATATGTTTTTAATAATGTTGGTGCTTCCATAAGGGGAAGATTTACTCTGAAGTGAAGGATTATTCTGTATAGACTGCCAACACGCTTTTACACTAAAGACAAAAAATGATGTGGATTAGACAAAACTTGATTTCAACTTTCAGAAAAGAACCAAAATAACAATCAATACAAAGCATTTTAAACAGTCTATCCATGATGTGTGACCAGTCAAAACTAGCATGGAAGTGTCCCTAATTTACCTCATACTGGAAGCCAGCATTAGTTAGAACTGAGTGTCATCTCATTTGCTTCAGCATGGCTGTCCTGACTACAGCCTGATTTTTTTGTGTTGTATTATTGATACTCAGGGTTTATTATATTCCGATACATCTATAAATGGCTGAATGTGAGCATTCACGTTCACTTTGTCTTGACTGTGGTATAGGTTTATAGGTTTCAGTTGTTTTAATTCTTGTTTTAAGCATAACTCAGAATCAGAAAACATTTGCCAGTGGGCTAAGAAAAATACGATAATTACTTCATATATCATCTGAAAACAAGTTTTATTATTTTGCACCATGTTGCTTATGCGATGATAACAAATCATAATTCATACCCAATTAAGAAATACAGTATAAGCAGCTGTGCTATACTGCAAATACTCAAAACACAAGGGTGTTTTGCAGAGGAGTGACATTTTTCACAATACAGTACAACCTCCTGTGCCTTATAACATGGCATGGAAAGCTGTTTTGACCAATAAGCATTCAGAACCAGAACATTTTTATGATTTTAAACAATAAATTATAATTGGTCAGTAAAATTTAACTGTTAAATCTAATAGCTTGTTGTAATTGTTTTTATGGAGCTGGTATATATTGTAACACAGACTGCTGCAAGGATGAAGATAAGAGAAACAAATCCTTTTAATAGTAATCCACAAGATGAGGAAGGTCTCACACACAGGATAACACCAACAATACCGGACAACATAAGGAACAGAACGGGGAGTACTTATACTAACTCAAACAAGGGACTAATGACTAGATTAACAGAACACAGGTGAACAGAATGAACTAATCAACACACAAGGGAAAACTAGGTCAGGGGAAAACATGAGGGAGGAAAACAAACTAAAAGTCCATGGTGGTGACATATATGAACATTAATGCCGAGTTCACACTGCACGATTTTGCCCGATTTTTCACTCGCCGACAGGTTTTGCGAAATCGCCAACAAATGCCCGATATCGGAGGCAAATCGGTGCTCGTTCACGCGAGTGACAATCACGCAGTGTGAATTATCAAAGACGAGATCTGAGGGAATCGCCGACACGTCGCCGACGCCTGTGAAACATTCGGCATGCTAAATATCTGGAGCTGTCGGCGATTCTCAATCACACAGTGTGCAATGATTTCTGACTGAAAACTACATCGGCGGAAATCAGCTCACAGACAATTTGCGGGCTATATATTTAAAAAAATAAAAAATAAATTCCAGTCTCGCTCGAAAACTCCGGTCTGACGCACGCGGGTTCTCGCGTTATTTCCTTATCACTTTTTCAGCGGACCAGACAGAGCTGTCGGCGATTCTTCCTATTGTGAAGTCATGCAATGTGAAACCCCCTGTCGCCGATCCATCGTGCAATGTGAACACAGCAGCAACTGAATGCTACCCCAGATAGTCACACAGTATGAAAACAACGGCGATCCGGAGATCTGAGGGAATCGCCGACACGTCGCCGACGCCTGTGAAACATTCGGCATGCTAAATATCTGGAGCTGTCGGCGATTCACAATCACGCTGTGTGCAATGATTTCTGACTGAAAACTACATCGGCGATGGCCTACAGCCAATGAGAGACCAAGATACAGGGCAGAGGGAAGTTCGGGGAGGAGTTGTAGACCAGAATATCAGTATTTTAATAGATGTATGAACAATTATATCGTACAGAAACAAGCACAAACATTTGCTTGACAGTGTGAACTCGGCATAACATGTGTTGGACCATAGAGAAACACCCTGCTACTGTGATTACAGATGTGAAAACACATCACTCACTCATGAATCGACAACATCATGGCTTCATGTCATTAATTAGCTGACTCATTAACTGCAAATGAGTGGAAGAGCCTGTTTTTCAGTCTGTATCACATGATGTGCATTTCAAGCACAGATTGATTCATTAAAGTACAGTTAACAGTAAGCAGCTACTGAATTATAGCTTTTAATAATATCCTTAGCTGTTTTATTTGTCAGACACAGCACTAATTGATCTTGGAAACCTTTAGAGAATGCTGTTGCAAAAATAATAATGTGTGTATATTAGATGTGTCTGTTTTATATGGTTAAAGAGGCATGAATTTAATGAGGCTGAAATGTGCCTCTCTAACGGTGTGTGATATTATTTGAGGATGTATTGCTGCCTGCGGCACGAGGTGACTGTGATGTGGATTATTCCAGACTTGTGTTTTCTTTCACTGTCTCTCTGAATTCACAATCATTTCTAAAAAAGCGGATTGTATATCTTACGATGATTCATATGTATACTTAGATACACAAACAGCCATACACTTGTCCACACTGTTATTATTATGAGAGTAGGGTTTGTTGCATAAATCACACAGACATGCACAACTTTTTGTCAGTACAAATTTAATGTGATTGCAGACTGCAAATGTACAGTACATGGGCATCACAGTGTATTCCAAACAAAATGAAAGTTAAAAGTTGTGATTATTGGAGAATGTTTCTGAAATAGTAATACGAAATTACTATTTCAGTCTTTCAGTCATTTTTTCACAATGTAAGTGCATCAGGTAACACTGGCTGTAATAAAACAGCATGATATCAAACAAAAGTGCATGTAGAACTGCCTAGCTTTAAGTCAAATCAAGTCACCTTGACCCACCTTGACCTATTTATATAGCTTTATACAATACAGCAACTTTACAGTGTCAAACAGGAAAATAGTTTGTCAGTAATACAAGCTTTATCTGCTCAAGCTTCTACCATTCAGGCGTCGCAACAATCAAGTGAGTCAAGCTTTCATAAAATTCATTCTAAAACTTGTAATTACACATTTTATAAAAACGGTGACAGCAGTCCTGTCAGTGGTCCAGTAAAGTTGAGCAACTCAGAACGGCACCCACTGAGTGCTCTTTATCTAAAATGATGCCTTGAAAGTATAAATTCCTGTATTAATAGGAATTCTGTGTCATGCATATTGTTCATTTACTGTACAAGTACAAATAAAACAAAATGCAAGTAGTTGTGAAAAAATTAAGCTGCCAAAGTGTATTTATCTATATTTCGTAATACAGATACAAGTTTGTAAGACATTAATGATGTGCATGTAATGGATGTAAACGTGATTGCTCAGACTGTCATAAAATCCAGATGCAAGTGAATACTGTATGTTTCCAGATAATGTACATCCTACAATGACACTCTATCAAACATTACAGACATTCTCATTGTGTTTAGAGACTGATCTACTGTAATGCAGAAAGCAGATGGGATGATAATGTGATGGCTGTGTTTCCTGTGTGAGATGAGCAAACGTGAAGCCTGGAGCTCCGTTCTGAAGATCACTGGTTGATGCTTATCTCTCACAGACACAATCCTCTGAGCTGTTATCCCCATGCCACCCTGAGGTTAACATTTGCATATGATTTCATTGCTAAACCAATAGATGCGAGATGTCGCGCAGGAAGTGCATGGCACAAAAAGATGCCACACTACTGGGAAAAAAGAGGTCCATGTACATCTAATGGACATCTAATGGAAACAGCGTATGAGAGTATCAATGTAAATGCAGCAAATGGTGTGTAAGACATGATAACTAATTGTGCAGAACAAACATGGCATGGACAACAGATATGTTGCTATGGTGATGAGCTGAAGACAGCATCACCGCTGCTGTATAAAAATAATGCCAAAATGCCAATATTCTCCAATAATACTTCTTGTTATCATAGCTGCAAATGTCACACATTGAACCAAGACAATGATATTACTGTATTTAACAGGTTCTCTTCCAGCTCCATTCTAAGGAAACACAAATGCAATCTCTCTGGACAACTTAACCCAGACAGCAAGAACGTTTGGGCCAAATGTGGCTGATAGCTGTCACATTTGGCCTAGGTATGGCATGGCTGAGCACATATGGGCCAAACTTTAACCGTATATGTTTTGCCATGGATTTAGAATTGGAGGGAATTTTCTTTTGGATGACAATTTTTTTGAGGTATATGGCCCAGATGATAGCACACAACTGAGAGCCATATGTGGCTTGGCTATGGCACACCATGGAATATGTTAACTTATGGTTAACATTTGGCTTTTATTTGGAAAAACACATATAAACTGCTGGCAGGTCAGTGGCAGTCCACATCTCAGCCCATTCAACAATGCTATTGGTTGCTTTGTGTCTTCCCTTATTCCTATTGGTGGATTACTGAAATTTTGAAAATATATCCGTTATTTCCCGCTCTGCTTCCTCTATCAATCGCCGTTAAAAAAGAAGAAGATGATGAAAAATCTCCCTATTTACAACAACAGCCTTTTTGCTCAGACACATTCTTATGGTGGTAAGTGCAGTTTTGGTGTTTTAAATGTGTTCTAGGGGTGTAATGGTACACTTATTCGTACCGAAAATTGTACCGAACAAATACAGTGTCATTTTAAACACTGCACGTGCGGAACTTAATCCCGTACTACGGAGCCCGGTGTTGTGCCGAATTCTGCACCCCTGCCAGATTATGCACCCCCTCGTTGAAGTCGCTACCTGATTGCCTAATCCCAACCCCACCCC
>NW_015664013.1:489976-492185 GCF_001515625.1 Sinocyclocheilus rhinocerous
ACAGCTTGTTGCTAGAAAAGTGCAATGTGCAAATGTGCAGTTTATATGTTTGCATAATATATATATATATATATTTTTAGTATATATATATAAAAAAAAAGCAATTGTATGTTTTCTCCCCCTGCTGTAAAATGTATGAAACTGTGACTTCAAAACTGAGGTACAATTACACTACTAATGTTTTCATTAATTTGTATATTATTATTATGTCTAAAAATAGCCTGTTATTAAAGTAGCTAAAATTTTCCTAATTTAAAAAGGCACTCATGTCTTGGGTGGTAGAAAAGAATGTGTGCAGTGCTGATGTACAGTCATTTATGTGCTTGTCTTGAAATAATATCTAATGTATGATACTAATTATGATATACTAATGTTTTTTTTTTTTGTCTTCTTTTTCCTGACAGACTGTGAGTCAGAAAGACTGGCGAGACTTACTAAAAGTATACATTTTTGTACATTTATTCACTCATCTGACATTTGCAAAATAGCACACTTCTGTTATGTTCTGTATTGTAATTCTGTTATTAAAATTATACAATAAACATTTTAAAAATGAGTGTGAATCCATTTTTGTGTTTAAGATTTACTGTGTAATGGGTATTTTAAATAAAAAAAAATAGGTGTGGTGTAAATATGGTTAAATAATGGTATTTGGTTTATCAGCCACATGTGGGCCACATAAGGGCCATCAGCCCTTTACAGAACTCAGCCATATAAGAATACTATATAAGGTCCATATATCAGCCACATCTGTCTTTATTATTTGGCTCACTCTGGGTTGGGTTATGGCACTGTTTAGGTTCAGTTCTGGCTAAAAAGATGTGGACCAGTTTTGGGCCGCCGAACACAAATTAATCTGGGCCACACTTTAGCTGTTGATATGGGCCAGATCCGCGCCAAAGATAATTTGCTGACTGGGAACTGTTTAATTGATATTTGATTTCAAAGGTGTCTGACATTAGCTTGTTGCTAAGCTAAGGATGAGATGACAGAAATGAGCATAAAAACTACACAGAATATTAAGGTAATAGTAATTGTTTAATTTGGTTATTTTTATAGACATCTTTTGGTATTACATTTTACATGAATTTACAGGATTACAATCTATGTGATGTTGCCTTCTCTCTCTCTCTCCTACGGCTTCTCCTGTTAGTGGTGGCCACATCAGAATTATCCACAACATTATTTAGCACAGGTTTTATGCCAGATGCCCTTATGTAATGCTGACTTATAATTTGGACATAAAGAGAACTTTAGAAAGCAGCATACTATTGCTGACTACTTTTTGGAACAGCCTTCACGTCAGGACTATGGTACTTAAAATGCTCTCTAGGTAGGCAACTCACTAGGGATTGGAACCAAGATCTCTGATGTGTGCCTGGATATCCAACAAATCTTTTGTAGCCAACAGTAGGATGTTCCATGAAGATCTTCTTATGAACAAAATATGTTTAGGAATGTTCCTAAGTGCTCAAATATTTTCTGAAGAACAGCTTAAGAATACAATTATAGTAGTGTAATACAACAATACTCAAAACTGAGAAATTGTATTTATTTTTTACTATTATTAAGGTCATCTATTGACATTTTTAACCTCACAATAATTTGTTTACAGTGTAAAAGGTGTGTGTAGGGTTTTTCAACTCAAAAAGGGAAATATTTATGACGAATTATAACTGGTTATGATTCATAATAAATATTTAGATTAGATCTTTGAATTAACTGTAGCAGAATCAATATTACCATTACTTGATCTTTAGTACCCATATAAGTGTGACGTCTGGGACCAGGACTGTAATTTATATGCAAATGTCAAAAGCTAAAAGGGTCTTCTTAAACCATAAAACCCCAAAAATCATGCATGATGCTACGCAGACGCTACAGTGTGCCATGTGTTTTCTGATGCAAATTATGTCTCAAAATATATGTCAGATACATTGAGTTTCTGAGGAACGTATATTGCCGAAGCAGAACATGTTCAGATAGCTTGAAAGGATCTGCCTGGTTTATTAAATCTCTCTCCCTGTGTCACGTTACGCTGTTGAGGGAACACGCTGGAGGCACGAGTAAACGAGAACAGTCTTTAATCAAGGAAACACAGAGGATAATCCACAATTGGCGCTTGAGCCAACACACGTAGACAACAAGTAGAACCGACAAATACAAACTGAACAGACTGGGGCTTATAAGGACTGGATAACGAGGGACA
>NW_015664013.1:492286-497007 GCF_001515625.1 Sinocyclocheilus rhinocerous
AAATCATGCATGATCCTACGCAGACGATACAGTGTGCCATGTGTTTTCTGATGCAAATTATGTCTCAAAATATATGTCAGATACATTGAGTTTCTGAGGAACGTATATTGCCGAAGCAGAACATGTTCAGATAGCTTGAAAGGATCTGCCTGGTTTATTAAATCTCTCTCCCTGTGTCACGTTACGCTGTTGAGGGAACACGCTGGAGGCACGAGTAAACGAGAACAGTCTTTAATCAAGGAAACACAGGGGATAATCCACAATAGGCACTTGATCCAACACATGTAGAGAACAAGTAGACCTGACAGAGACAGACTGAACAGACTGGGACTTAAATACAGCGGATGATTGGGGAAACACAGGTGCATGGGATCACTAATCAAACTAATTAACAAAACGAGGACAGGAACATGACGAAATAAGGGAACAGAAACAGGGGCAAAACATGACACTGACAGTCCATGATCCTGACACCCTGCTGAAAACCTATAGCATTTCCATCTCAACAAAACATTCAAAAAGCCAACTATGCTTCATTATTCAAGTAAAATGTATTTGTTATAAGTATGATATGTTAGTAACTCACAAGCCAGACTAACTGAAATAAATCATTAATTCTTTCTCATTATTATTATTATTAAACAGGTGCATATAAACAACGTGTAAAAATATTCAGAAATAATCTTTAATGGGTTACAAGACAAATTCTGCTGTAAAGCAGCTCTAAAAAGACAAGTGCTGTTATTCAGCTTGAGTTGTTGATTCAGTTCAGTTCGATAACAGTGTTGCTGCTGCAAAAATGTGTCAATTCTAAACAAATTCGATTCAGCTATAGTAGGTCTATAGAACAACAGTGTCATCATCCAGATCAATTCAGTTCATGTTTTGCTCTCATTCAATAGTGTCAATGCTGACAAATTGATGATATTACTAAATATTAAATGTCTTTTAAACCCCAACTAAGCAAGCCAAAAATGACAGTGTCAAGGAAACCAAACTAACAGAGAGTCCAAACATACCAACAAGAAAAGTTCTCTCTCTCTCTGTGAAAAATAAAACTATGAAATCACAGTAATATTATTGTATACATGAAGTAAGGTTGATTAAATTGTGCATTTATTTGCACGTATGTCGTCAAACATTCATGAAAATGCAGTATAATCTCACTATAATCTCTCTGACTGAATGTATATTAGAAGATAAAATCTTAAAGGACTGCAGCGAGAGGATCAAAATACCATCATATTTCCATCACTTTATCTGCCTTTCTGCAAAGGATTTAGACAATCTGAAACACAGGAGACAGAATGAGACAAACTCTAGTGGGCTATTCGACCCATCAGGCCAAGCTGAAATAACGCCCCAAAAATCGAGCTTGTTAAGCTTGTAGCTGTGCTGTGAAATCATTAAGATCATAATGGGAATTTGAATAATTAATGTGTGTGTGCCGCCTCATTTGATCTAGACAGCCGATGGCTCAATAGCTCGATCCATAACCTGTCATCCACACACTGAATGAGACACGTAGGGCCTGTGCTTGAGCAGGCGATTGGGTTGACGCCACTGATTTCATTGACATGCCAAGGAGTGGATTGGCAGTTGCTCTGGAGATCTTTGTTGGTCTGTTCTGATCAGTCAGTTTGTGTAAGTGTTAGGAAAGCTGGAAGGTAAAAGTCTGGTGATACTACCGTGGTACTATAATATTACATGGTTATCAGTGTTGGGGAAAGTTATTTTTGAGAAAGAAACTAAATTTGTTATGGAAAGTAATGCATTAGGTTACTTTTGCGTTACTTTTTGTCACCTGGGCTAGGCGTGTTTCTTATTTGTTTTTTAATAACAAAACACTCAAAAGTTAGTTTTTGGCAACTGTAAGGGCCCTTTGCAACTCACTCCCAATTTCTCTCAACACGGGGACAGGAGTGGTGTCAGTGAATAAATAGGAGAACAAAGTAACTTGCGTTACTTTTGAAAACGAATTTTGCATTACTTTTTTTGAACTCAGACGATGAACACTGAAGGTTATAACCTGATAACATTTAGCTGGTAATGTCAATCAAATATCGGTATTTTATTTTTTAATTTAATTTAATTACATTTTGTTTTTCATGGTACATTTCCAAAATGGCACATCCCCCCGCCCCCCCAAAAAAGTAACACTTCACAATAAGGCTCATTAGTTAACATTATTTAACTACTTTAGTTAACATGAACTGAGAATGGACAATACTTCTACAGCATTTATTAATCTTAGTTAATATTAATTTCAACATTTACTAATGCTTTATTAAAATCAAAATTGCACTTGTTAACATTAGTTAATGCACTGTGAATTAACATGAACTAACTACGAATGACTGTATTTTCATTAACTAAAATTAACAAAGATTAATAAATACTATAATAAATGTATTGTTCATGTTAGTTAATACATTAACTGACATTAACTAATGGAACCTTATTGTAAAGTGTTACTGAAAAACATTGAAATATCATTGTACTTAGGCCTGGGCGATAAAACGGTATCGATATTTATCGACGGTACACCTTCTTCGATAATGATATAAAAAATTTCGATATAGTGCACGATATAGGCACGTGCTATGGTGACGCAGACAGCACACACAAACACGAACACATGCTGTAATGAGTGCTGTGCCAGCCTGTGATGAGGAGATTGTGAATAAAAAATGAATATTAGTCGAATTTAAAATAAACATTTGCATTTGAATGTTAGGTGTGCGTCAGGCAATGTTAGTGTTAATTTAAAAATACAGTGGTTAAATTTAAACATTTTTTCTATTGCTCTTTGTTTTAAAAAAGGTTATAAAAAATTTCAATAATTATCGATACCGAACGATATAAAACATTATATCGTCGATAAATTTTTTAGCTATATCGCCCAACCCTAATTGTACATGTCTAGAAAAGCATTGTTTGCATGTCAAAATCAGCATATTCCAAAATAGTGCATACAAAATTGATAATTACCCATAATGCACCCTTGTATCAGCCTGTTTGTTTTATATTTCCAGTTTATTTTGTTCTGGCTCCAACAATAAATACATTCATACAATCAGAAATCATTAGCAAATCAAACAGCCTGCTGGGTAAATCATGCTAATGATATTCTGCATGAGCCATGTCAGGAAAGGTCAATTAGTAGACAGCCGTACCTATAACTGATCATGTGTTATTGACAAAAGACTCCCTTGTTCTTGTAAAACAGCTCACTGCAAGCCTGAATGTCACAGCACAAGCACTGCATTTGAATTAAACCGATCATGCTAAATTACTCCTGTTGTGTCATTTTCATGGGGAAAAGACAAGCATATTTAAATGCAGAACACAAATTTCCTCAAAGACAAAAGAGGCGCATCTAATTACAATCCCCCCGTCCCACTGGGAGATAAAAACACATTATCACACATTCATTAAACTGCAGGATAGACTTATCAAACTCCATCAGGGGATGAATCCAGACACGCGCATAATGTCCACTTTCAGGTGTACTTGAAACTGTAGTGCAGATTAGTATTAAATGAAATGTGCCTTTGCTGTTTGATGTGCCCATTTTGTATGAGAGGTGTTTCATTAAACAGGAAAAAAAAAAAAAAAACGATCTTGACACATATACTTGGAAATCTCAAATGTTAACTGTGTGAGTTACTATCAGACAAAGGCTAAGCTACAAATGTCATACCGAGTACTTTTTTTCAAGTCTTAGAGCTATTTTTCGAAAGCCATCTTTCACAAGACTTTGCATCGCAAGTGCAATGCTGTACCAGGTGAGCTACTGAGCAAGTTTAGTATGTCAGAAAAGCCATACAGAAGCTGGTTATGTGATGTGAATGTATTAGTTAGTGAATGTATTGTATTAGTTTCAAAATGTATTAGTTTACAAGTCATGCACTATAGTAAAAGTTTTGAGGTCATAACATAGTATTGTGCACCATGTGAAAACAAATAGTTTTTAAATTGATAATCTGCCACTGTAATCATAATTTGCATTACAATTTGTGTACAAGTGGTGTTTTACAGGAAATAGTGTTCATTGCAAATGGAAATTGTATGTAAAGGTACGTTTTTGGAGTTTTTGTAGAGGCATGTTTTTCCAATAAACCTTAATCAGTTTAGATGCCATATTGAATTTAACACAGATGAAAACACGGCTGATTTTATTTAGCCTACTTATTATTGTTTTTGTTATTTTTCATAGCTCACACCTTTCTAAACTCACGAGTTTTTGTCTATTGAAAGGTTTTTTTTTTTCAGAAAGATGTTTCGTCAGCTGAACAATCGGTATGTTGTTAAAGGTGGGGTAAGTGATTTCTGGTAGCCAATGTTGATATTTCAAATCACCAAAACAAACACGCTTTTTTATCGCGTCCGGTGTAGACAGTGTTACTCACCTATCGAGAAGAAACAAAGCAACCTCAGCGTCCGATTGCGGGCCTTCCCGCTCCTTGAGTTCTCTTCAGCGCTGGAAAGCTGATCCGATATTTACACGGGTCCTACTTCTTGACTTATTGTAAGCCTTATTTTGTTCCGCAGACATGTTCCTCTTTTGTTTTTTATCCACCATCTCTATCCTTCTGTCGTCGCTCGGCTCAGATAATGTCCATCCTGTGCTCTGAGCGCTCTCTCCTCCGCATCATGAGTAGACACACCCCTTACTGCTGATTGGCTACAAGTTTGTTTTGGTACTCGGCCCGACTCAG
>NW_015664013.1:497230-498434 GCF_001515625.1 Sinocyclocheilus rhinocerous
ATGACACACGAGCATATTCAAGCAAATGCCAGCATATATTAGTTCTGTGCAACAAAGCAAAACCAACGTTACACTCACCTATCAAGAAGAAACAAAGCAACCTCTGCGTCCGATCGCAGGCCTTCCCGCTCCTTGAGTTCTTTCCAGCGCTGGAAAGCTGATCCGATATTTACACGGGTCCTACTTCTTGACTTATTGTATGCCTTATTTTGTTCCGCAGACGTGTTCCTCTTTTGTTTTTTATCCACCATCTCTATCCTTCTGTCGTCGCTCGGCTCAGATAATGTCCATCCTGTGCTCTGAGCACTCTCTCCTCCGCATCATGAGTAGACACACCCCTTACTGCTGATTGGCTACAAGTTTGCTTTGGTACTCGGCCCGACTCAGTTTTCGAAAGCGTTTTTGAAAAAATACATACCCCACCTTTAAACAACAGTATAATCCATTGAACACACTGTACTTCTATCCCTCACAGCCTTGTTTTCATTCCCGTCAAAAAATTAAATATGAGCTTACTGATCTTATTTTATTTTCTATTCTCCAGTTTATTTTGGAAATAAAAACAGTCATTTATTCTTTTTGAAGCAATTTTTTTATAACAGGGTCTTAACCTTTGGCAGTTTGATCAAATAATGAGTCATAAAAGGGGATGTCAAAATTCTGTACATAAGCTTAACAAATTGTGCATGTGCATGTATACTGATAGTAGGAATAGTATGGTAGTATGATATTCCAAACAGAGCTACACTGTAAAAAATTATATGATGAAAAAGTCATGACAACTTATGTTTTTAAGTTACTTTAACTCATAAAAATAATTTAAGCAATTTAAACTTTTTTTTATAAGTTATACTAGATTCAACTTGATTTTTAAAGTCAGTTTAATGTTACTGAAATTCAAGGAGCCCAATTTAGTTCAGTGAATTTAACATTTTAAGTTGTAGCTTATTGGCACTAACCGGCCAAATCTCTGAACATGGATTCATGCGCAGGAGTCAAATTTGTACATGAATTTAATATCAGAGTCCTTTCCAAGAAAAAAAAAAATTCAGCAAATCTAGACATTAGACTCATGTTTGAAACATGAGACATCGCAGTGCAACATCAAACAAGGAGACACGGGCAGACTATACAAGAAAAAAAAATATTCAGCAAATCTAGACATTAGACTCATGTTTGAAACATGAGACATCGCAGTGCAACA
>NW_015664013.1:499441-536806 GCF_001515625.1 Sinocyclocheilus rhinocerous
TTGTAAAGTCAAATGAACTTCAATAAAACAATTCAGCACTAGGCAAGATTTAAATTAGTGAGTTGAAATGACTTGTACTTTTAAGTTGATTTAACTTAAAATTTTAAGGCAGCCACAAAACTTACGTTTTTAAGTTGAAAGGGGTGAAAATTTTTTACAGTGTACAGCCAGACACTCATGCACACATCCACTCTGAGGGCTCAGGTTGACAGTTCTGTGATGAAACACACAATGGGTCACTCTGTTCAGGGCATCTGTCTTCTGCTGCAGTGCCATATTCTGTTCTCTGTCTTGTTTTATTCATTTGTGAATCTGTTTGCATTGAATCAATCACCCTGCCCAATCTAATGAGGACTATGACTCTATGATACACGTCCACAGCTAATAGACCAGAGAAGAACGGCTCTTTAAAGCCCTACGAGTCACTCCTCCTCCTCACATCTTTACACTGTGAAGGATCCAGCACTCAGAAGCACATAATGACCACACCAGCAGACAGTAATAATTAGGAAGTTATACTCGTACTTTCAGGAAACACATGCTGATGCTCTCTCAAAGCACTCTCTGCCTCCAGGGAAATCTCACAATCCTACTGGAATCAATATGTAGCAGAAATGGAAACTAAAGGATATCTAAATGTGCAGGAATGCTGTTAATACATGGCAACCCCACAATCTTCCATGTATTCCCCTTACGGCACACCTCTCCCCGTCAAACTCCCACAAGCGTTCATTACCAGCCAACCTAAAACCGTCCACCAATTAATAACCATGACAAGCTGAAGGGAGACCGGAACTTCTTGTGTGTGCATGCAAGAGGAAATTGGTGGTGGAAGGAAATCAACTGCCAGAGCTATTTATAATGCTCAATATACACCCCTCTTGCTGCCTCTGGGAAGCGTTTCATTGTCGTCTTGCTAGGTACAGTGCACAGCATGCAGCCTTTCAGGAAACACGCCTGTGCTCACTACAGGGATGTTGTGTTATTAAAAAGATAACGCAGAACAGTACAACTAATCCGTTTGCAATTTCTAGTAACATCTGCCAGTAGATGGGATAACGTGAATATTTCTAAGCTGGCACAGTTTTAATTATAGTTAATCAGAGTTTTAAAGATTACTGAAGAAAAAATATGTTTTCCTCTGTGGAGATGACCTAACACAGCTATTAATAGATGATTGTAAAGTAGCTGACTACATTCCAAGAACACTGTCCTGGAAAGCAGTCAATAAACTATATATATATATATATATTAGGGGTGTTCCGATTGATCGGCTACCGATCATTATCGGCCGATAATCACGTTGGGATGATTGATCGGCGGTCTCTAAAAAGGCAGATCTCAAAACAACGATCTCAAGCTGCCATGAGAGGTATGGCATGACATGCAGCGGCACCGTCTCAGTCTCTGTCCGGCGCGGGTGAAATCATTATAATGCTGAAGGTGAGGTACTCACCTTCATATTTCTTCATTAAATAACTTATAAAGTAATTTGAGCTTTGGGCTGACAGTGAGCGGCGATAACCCTGTGTTTGTACAGCTTGTAAAAGAGGGTAAGAAAGACACAATCCCTGTTGTTCATTGTCCTTGTTTTGACCTCCATAACATGCACATGCAGAAGAGTTTCACGAGTGACTTAAACACACACTTGTCTCCTTTAACTACCAAGGCATGGATAATTATCTGGTTGTGTAGCACCACAGCACAGTATAATTACTAACAGTGCTAAATGCATAGTTGCTTTTCCCCTAACTACAGTGAGACAGTGAAAATGTGTATTCAAGCTACTTGTGACCATCCTTAATCTGCACTGATGTCAGATGGTACCGTAGTATATTTTTTTCATTTCAGCAGAATGCATGATCTCTCTTTTTCTTGTTTTGCATGTAGATGGAGCTGCCATGCGAGCTGGTGTTCAGACAGGTGACCGGATCATAAAGGTGATTATCATCAGGGGCTCCACCTTGACGAAGTTCAGAATTATTAATCGGAGAAGTAGATTTTAATGTAGATTGTCGAGATTTAGTTCAAAATAAGCACAGTCTGTTATTGGGGCTTGTGTCTTTAAGCCCTGAGGCTACCATACACACATCCTCTCCAGACAGCTCACCTGATGTCGGCAGGATGTCTCTGGTGCTGTGCTCTGTCTCCTGCTGGCTGAATGGAGAATTATAGCTCTGCATATATCTCTGGCCCTACTTATTAGTTCAGAAATCATAATTATGATGTGACCTACACTACCATTTAAAAGTTTGTAGTCAGTACAGTTTTTTTTTGTTTTTGAAAGAACTCTTATGCTCAGCAAGGCTGCATATATTTGCTCAAAAATAGTGAAAATGGTAATATTGTGAAATAGTTTTTAATTTTAAAATAACTGTTTTTTTTATTTACCGTTTTCTACAGACACACACACACACGTGTGTGTGAGTGTGTGGTCCTGTTATTCCCTACATTATGGGAACCAAATGTCCCCACAAGGATAGTAATACCAGTAAATTTTGACCTTTTGGGGATATTTTTTGGTTCTTCCCCATGAGGAAAACAGCTTATAGATCAAACAGAATGAAGTGTTTTGAAAATCTAAACTAGCAGAAACTTTTGTGTGAGGGGTAGGTTTAGATGTAGGGTTAGGGAAAGGGGATACAGTTTGTACAGTATAAAAACCATTACATCCATGGAATGTTCCCATAAAACATGAAAACGCAACATGTGTTTGTGTGTGTGTGTGTGTGTGTGTTCACAAATACTGTTTTATACACTGTGAATTATAAGACAACAAACAGGTCATATTTTAATTGTTACCTATAATAATTTTCAATCAGTATTTCATCTCTACTTAAAATTTATTTGGTGAGAAGTTGTGTAATAAATGGTATGACTGCACATTGTTCATCTTGTTTTTTTTTAACTATTCATCTTGCCTCAAAGCCACTTCTTCACTTCTTTCTTCACGGAAACATTACAAGCCAACTAAAAATATATTTTAACTGAAATTAATATTTTGTGCCCAATTATTTACTTAAATGGCAAGTAGCAGTGTTGGGGAAAGTTACTTTTAAAAGTAATGCATTACAACATTGTGTTAATCCATAAAAAAGTAACTAATTGCGTTACTTGGTAACCTTTTATGGAAAGTAATGCATAACGTTACTTTTGAGTTACTTTCTGTCACCTGGGCTGGGCTTGCTTATTTATTTCTAATAACAATAAAACCCAAAAGTTATATTTTTGGCAACTGTAAAGGCCCTTTCACACCAAAAGTGAAATTAATAAGCCTCAGGCTGAAGGAAGTGCCTCTGCACCTCATTCCCAATTTCTCTCAACACGAGGACAGGAGAGGTAATTAATGGGAAAACAAAGAAACTTTAATTACATATTTGAAAAAGAAACTCAGATATTTTATTGTAAATTTAAAAGTAATGTGTTACTTTACTAGTTACTTGAAAAAAGTAATCTGATTACATAATTCATGTTACTTGTAATGCATTACCTCCAACACTGGCAAGTAGCTGTGTAGTAGGTGGGATAAAGTACATCCAGTTGGTTGTTGTCACAAATGAACCCTTTCTGATCACCCTGACTGGGTATATTTTGCAATAACAACTGGCTGGACCAGAACATGGACAAAGTGAATGCAAAATGAAACTGGTTCTTTTTCATTCGGTTTACTGCTGACAAAGACAAGTACCAGGAAAGTCTAATGTGAAGATCTGGATAACCTTAAAGCTGAACTCCAATTTTTATTTCATATGATCTCTAAATGTATTATCTTTTTTGCAAAAGCCACAGCCAATAGAATGACTAATGCTCCGTGTGCAGCACAGGTAGACTCTACATGACAGCTTAATAACTGAGAGCAGAGAGACGTATAGAGACAGACATCTCTGTAACTCCTACTCTAGGCTGAATCACAGACTGAGGGAAACCTTTCAGGTCTCCGAGCTCCCAGGCGAACAACTTAACATTTGATATGATTAACTTCATGTCTAGACTCCCACAAGCTCTCATAGCAGAGGGAAACTCTCTGCAGTGTGTACATTGGGAGAGTGGGGCGTCCCCGAGCTATACATATCAATAAGCCACCCGTGTCTCATTTCGAAAGAAAGCAAAGAAAACCAGAATGTTCTCTCTCATTTCCTTTCACTGGGATGTGTGGTTTACACAACACTGCTGTAGAGTGTCATTCTCTTGTGTATTTTTTTTCCGTACAACAATGCACTTCTAAGCATCTGCGGGTTGATTTCCATTAAAAGTTTCTCAAGGGGAGGAACAGAAACTGCAAAGATGCAAAGAAAGACACTGAAAAACACTGACAGCGGCTGCACACGATTCCGAGAAGAGTTTGTGTGCAGTTTGCATGGGCGATAAGCGTTCCATGGTATTCATGAGCATTCATTGTGAACATTAGTTCCACTGGGCATATGTGAGATTGATATGTTTTGGGTTTCTTTAATTTAACACATAACCTGATAAGAGTGTTGGGAAAGCTAAGCTGTTCTGTAGTTAAACTATAGTCAAACTCTTCGAAAAAGTAGTGAGCTAACATTAGCAAACTACATTGAATCAAGGCAGTACTTTTTAAATGCCTACTGAAAACATTATTAAATTATTTATCTGGCATACAAATCTGTGGTTTTGTCTCAGTACTTGCCATGTGTTCAAAAACCTCTGGACTCTTGCAAATGATTGCCTTCTAATCAATAGAGCTGTCACCACTGCACAATAAATCTCTTATTTACACCATGTCTATGTGTCCTTGTTGATTAGAACGGGCGCATTCTTGTTTTGTTGCATCACTTCCTTGCAGTGTTCATTGGGCGTTACACCGCCTACATTGCATACGAGTGCAGTGGCATTTAGCAAACACAAAGGAAGATGTTTCCTCATCACGCTCATGGATCAGCTTCAAAATCACTCATTAGGGCTGGCTGTCATAACTGACGGGCCTAAAGACAAGACATTGCAAAGACGTCCGCATTCATGAGACATGTCTACGATTTGCTACAATGCTTAACAAAACATAAATAAATTCATGCTATAAATTTTTCTGTCATGACAACTCTCGGAGGGATTGGAATGGTAATGTACATGGCAATTTTAATGTATTTGGTCTTGGCGGAATAGATCTGCTAAGCTGCTGCGGCAGAGAAAGTACCGAGACTTGCTACTGCCAATACATCCACAAGATGCTGCAGTGAGCATGTAAGAAATATTGCTGCTGCAAATATAACATACTTGAAATAACCCCCATACAGCATACACGAATCATCTCATAGCAGATCTATACAGGTGGAGCTGGGGAAGGTGGAGGGTTTCTGAAGCAAGCTGCAACTGCTACGGCAAGCACTAGTCATATATTTGAATGTTGAGCAGCGAGCTCACTGGCTATCAGTACAGGAGAGTAGAAATCAGCTGTGCCATGTGATGATGTCATTAGGTCAGATTGAGTTAGACCTATCGGACTGCGCCATCTACAGTTTCATGCCAGAACTCTGTATATACATTGTACACAACAGGGTAAATGTAATGCCTAAATGGAAAGCTGTAATCACAATCACGATTTGTTATGCTCTTTTGGCTATTTATGCATGCTCACTCTTCAAATCAGAACACTTGATGATTATCTAAAATGACAAATTATGCAATTAAGTGAGAATAAAAATATGGATTTGTATGGACGTGGATATTGTTAATGATTCAGAACAACTGAAATGCAACTGAATCTCAACTGAAATGCAAATAAATAAATAACATGTACACCAACCTGACATCATATTTTTTAGTTTATTTACTTTTATTATAACAAAAGTACCAGAGGTACATATCAGCTTAGATAGGAGGGCCTTTGAATATTGTCTTGGTCAAAGAGAGGCCTCTGGGTCAAAAAGACTGAGAATCTCTGATTTAGACAAAGCAATCCCTCATGAAGTGTCAAGAATATTTATTCATTTATTTATTTTGTAGTCACTCTAGAACTCACTAGGGCTGCACATGGAAGAACAAATAAACATATTGGCATTCATTTTTGCAGATATCTCATAATACCAATGGCACCACCATCTGTATTGTGCTTATAGCTGAATTACACTAATTTCACAATTGATTAACTTTGCAATGCTAACAAAGTTATTGAACTGAACTGAAACAGCTAAATTGAGTTGAGTAATGACACTATTGTCTTCTGTAGAGCTTCTTTACAGCTGAAATTGCATTTGTTTCTTAATTGATCAATTTTGCAACATTAACACTGTTATTTTCCTGTTTTGTGAAGCTGCTTTGGAATAATCTTTATTGTATAAAATTATATAAATAAATGTGACTTGAGTTGCCTTGACCAAAAGCTGTTAGCAGTGCTAAATAATTAACCAAAATGCTACACCAGGCAACTTCTACTTCTCATAACTACAAAAAAAAAAAAATCCCCACATATGATATGCATATTCTGATCTCATTGATTGAAGGAGAAATATCACAATACAGTAACGATATTGCATGAAAAGAGTTTGTGCGTGCTGTTTGCGCTCGTCAATGCTCCATGTGTGCTTTGATGCTCTCCAAAGCTTTGAGGCTGTCTCCTGCTGTCTCTATGCCTGTAAGACAGTCTGATCAATCCAGGTGAAGGTGTCTGGGGCCATTCTATTTCCGGCCGCGGATAAAGAGAGTCGACAGACCCAGGAGGCCACAACAGGAAGAGGCCTTGTGTATGGAGGAGACCACGAAAGACATTCATCTACTAGCTAAATATAGTTGCAAATCACTTCAGACTGCAAGACAATCTCTCTCTATTTTCTCTCTCTCTTTCCCCGGGTGTTTTTAAGGTGATGGAAGAAAACAAGAGCCAACCTTCAAGGTGCTAACGTCCCAGAAAGGGAATGCAGGGGAGGATTATCAGAAGGAAATAAACACAAAGTATTATTTTTATGTTTGTGGTGGCAGATGAGGTAAGAAGTTCATTAAACTGTCAGAAAAATGGCAGTTCTCTTAAAGGGATGACTTTGTACTTTATCTACCCCTAAAAGGTGCATATTAGTACCTTAGATAAGTAATATTTACACTTAACTTTGTAAAGCCATTTGAAATAATATTTAGAAAAATCTCACTTTTTGAAATGGAAGGGTTTACTGATCCTTTAAAATATGCATATAGAAGTGTTTTTTTTAAATATATATATACACATCAGGCTTTTTAGCTCATGTAGTATGATATAGTGAGAATTAGGAGCTCATACTCGAGGAGGGAAAAAAATGCTTACATTTTTATTTAGGGGACCAAACTGAGCAAAAATATGCAATATGGTGCAGTTGCTGATATTTATAAGACTAAAACTTACAATTAAATTCTGATTGTAATGCAGTTGTCACTCCGTATCTCCCAAGTGAGATGATATTTTTAAATAACAGTTTGTTTTTTTAGATAGATGCTATTTAAAAAGTTTTATGATCAAAGCTCTTTAGTGTTTATTGTGGGGCAAAACAATGTAATGCAATACTATGGATTGAGAGATGAACAATAGACATTCCTCAAAAGCCTTATTTATCTTATTTGATATTGACATTAACGTTTTTTCTGGAAAAAAAAATGCATAGATATTCAAGTAAACCTTGCTTCAGTCCAGTAAATGTTCATCTTGAAATGTTAACAACATAAAAAAATATAAATATAGACAAAAATAAAATTTAAATAAAATTCTTACATTTAGTCATGGCTGTAGTGAAATAATTGCGTAATATAATATAAATTTTTCTTTTAAAAAATTAAACCAAAAGGATGTCGAATTTCAACGCAATGCTTCAGTTAGCAGCCATAAAGTGCGAGATAAGATGTAAGTGGGCAAGCATTTAATATCTGACAGCTGTTTAATGATAGAAATGTTAAACGACTGACAAAAAAAAAATCAGGAATGCAAACCAATAAACTTGTCTAATTTCACCATTTTGAATTGACATGATTCATGTAATGTGATTCGTAACTGTCAATGTGAAGGGACAACCAACAATATTAACAAGGCTGTTTTCATCATATATTAGGCATATGATTAATAATGAATGTGCACATATTGTGAATTTACTAAACTTAATTACGTAGCTTCCCTGGTAGTCTTCAGTTGTCACAGTGTGCCTACTGTGAGGAGCGAGGAGGCACGGAGACATGGGAGAATATACCAGGAACCTTGGTAAGTTTAAAACCCTGGCAACGGCCCTGCATTTAGTTTATAGAAACCATTAAAGATTTTACAGCAAAAGATCTAAAAATCCATAACCATTCATCATCTCGATAATTTAGAGGCCGTAGAATTTTGTGTACCCCTTAAACCTAAAAGAAAGTGATGTGGACACTTGGAATAGGCCTGAAACACACACACACTCAGCACTCTGTATGTGCCGTTATCCAGTGTGCATGTAGCTGAAACGTCATTAAAATTCTGAAGCCTCATTTCTTTGATGAATGCACCAGTGATCATCAGAAGAGCTGATTGCATTTCCACTAAATCAAGATTTCAGTTAGAAGATTCAGTGTTTCTTGAAATAATCAATGAAACAGCAGCTGTTTCCGAGCAATCGCTCCAGCAGAGTGTTTTATATTTTATGCATCAAAACACCAAACCAGATAGATAGTTTTCATGAGGGACAGAAAGAGTATTAGGAGAAAGCAGATGGAGCTGGAATCAGTTAAAATTAATTACATGATATGCTGAATAATTATTTAAATTATTCACAGTTAATCACATTTGCACATACTGTATCATATAATCACACATCAACTTAAATAAGATCATTAACTGCAGAATTAGCAAAAAATGCACTTTGTCTTGAGCTGTTTCTTAAAAAAATTATGCAAAAGGACCTGGCGTACAGGTCAGGGACCATGAATTGTTAATGTACATACATTTTTAGTCAACATTTACACTTTTTTATTAAATGAAATTAACGTCACGAAAGCTATACTGAGGATTAAAAATGCAATTTCACTTTCTATTAATCATCTCAGAATGTCATTTTTAAGTAGGCCAAGGGGGGAAAAACTGACTAAAGAGAAGAGAGGAGAAGGGAAAGGACTGAAGATAGCTAACTAGACAGCTAACTTTGTTTTAAAAGATCCTCGAAGTGATCAGAGGTCATTCATTTATTAAGATGCATGAAATCAGATATCCATCTCTCTTAATTAAAAATGTCACGCTCACTGTGAAGCTCTAACATACTGCCTGATGGATTAATAACAACAACTGGACATTTGTAAGGAAGTGATTAAACTTCTTGTCAAAAGTGAAGTGCTGAACATGAGATGAAATTCAGAGCCATATAAGCTGAACTATTGCGCTGTTGCTTTTGCGTGTGAATAAAAAAGAAATATAGGTTTGTTTGATGGCTTTGATATCTTAGAGAGCAGGGTGGCCAATGGCTAATATAAAGATAATATATATGTTAAAGATCACATTGCAAAAACCATGCCGGTTTGCACTACACAACATCAGGAACATCAGACCCTTCCTAACAGAGCATGCAACACAGCTTCTCGTCCATGCAGGCCCTTGTCATTTCTAGGTTGGACTACTGCAGTGCTCTTCTGGCTGGACTTCCAACATGTGCAATCAGACCTCTGCAAATGATTCATAGTACAACAGAACGTCTTGTTCTCAATGATCCCAAGAGAGCCCGTGTCACACCGCTTCTCATCTCTCTGCACTGGCTTCCAGTCGCGGCTCGCATCAAGTTCAAGACATTGGTGCTTGCCTACAGAACTGCCACAGGCTCCGCACCCTTCTACCTCCGCTCTCTCCTATGTATCTACACCCCCTCCAGAGGCCTGCGGTCAGTAAATGAGCGGCGGCTTGTGGTCCCATCACAGAGAGGCACAAATTAGAGCATCGAGATCAAGCTTTGATCGACATCCAGGTCACAGGTTGGAGGACGGAGGAGTGTGGATATGACGTTGAGAGCATTGAGAAGCACCATGTGTTCTTATCTGTTCCCTCAGTTACTGATTCTCCACATCTGTGTCTTGTTTAGTTTCTTCGCTCTGTGTATTTATAGCCCTGTGTTTCAGTGAAGTCTTGTCGGGATTGTGTTGCGCTTAGTTTTGAATTATCGTCTTATTTAAAATAAAGCTGCAATTAGATCCCCGCCTCAACTACTCTTCCTTTCATACACAGTGAGAATGGTGATGTATTAGTCGAGCACTGTATTTTTCCCTGTCTGCTGTCTTTGACGTCTCAGCTCAGGAGTCTCCAGTGCTTGTGGTGCCAGCAGCCAATCAAAGTCGCTGTGACATTATTTTTCTCAAAAGATCAAATCAGGTATTTGGCTAAAAAAATTCTTCGTGCAGACCTGAGTGCCCTTAAACAATGGCGGTTTCTATGAAATGCTAATGCATTCTTTTAAGGTATTATAAACCACACTATCTCTTATCTATTGTGTTGGTACATAAAGAGCTCTTTCAATACATCCCTATGAAGAGTATAATACCATACAGGGCATGAACAGCAGCCATAGATATAGCAATGATATAATGACTCTTGAATAATGCTAATCTGACTCTAATAATCATCCATGACAAATGCATCTGCCACACTGTAAGAGCACGCTTTTAATCACACATGACTGAATGCTTATCCATTTCTGAAATCCTCCAGTTGAACAGCTAAAGAATCTCACTGCTAATCAACAGAAAGATAATTGCGGCGCATGAACAAACACATTGCGTAACACAAGCTCTTGAGTCTCTCTACACAAGCACTGTAAGACATGTTGCTTTTTCTGCCGTTGAGTTTTAAAGATAGCATGCATTGACAAGCAGCTGTCTTTGTGTGTTGACATATTTCTATTAAAACAAGAGGTTGAACATGACACATGGAAGGAACATGACATATCAACACTATTGTCCCTTATATTTGTAAAGCCAAAAGTCTTTATTTTATATCACTTCCTGATTAAACCATGTTTGAATTGATGCCCTCAGGTTGCTGTTTTAAAGCACTGAAGCGATCAGGCGACTCTTTTATTCCCACAGCAATTAGAATGGTGAATCTGGAGAGGAACGATAGAAGACTGTCTCTCTGTGTTAATGTCATAATGTAATTTATTCACGATGGTCCTTTCAAACTCTGTAAACCATTTTCCCTTGGTAAATATATAACTTGACTTGACTTGAATATACGGCTACTCCTGAATAGCCATCAACAGAAAAAAATATGTTTTTCATGGGGCTAACTGGATTACTGTCATTCAAAGGACCAAAAATGAATATACCATTGTGAAAAAGCAGTATTTTATAAGTAACATTTTAGCATACTTTTAAAATGAACACTTTAGGTAAATAACATGTTTAAAGGGGTCATATGATGCGATTTCAAGTTTTCCTTTCTCTTTGGAGTGTTACAAGCTGTTCGTGCATAGATAAGATCCCTGAAGTTGCAAAGACTAAAGTCTCAAAACCAAAGAGATATTCTTTATCAAAGTTAAGACTCTGCCACACCCCCCTAAAACGGCTCGTTCTAACACGCCCCCACATATCTACCTCACTATGTGGAAATATTTGCATAATGCCGCCCAAATGTTCACGCAAAGAAAGAAGGCGTGGTTTCAGTAACCGCAGTTAGTGTTGAAGCAGCCATGTCAGGGAGACGCTGTGTGTTTCCAGGCGAAAGCAAAAGCACTTTATTTGGCCTTCCGAAAGTAGATGCATTTAGGAATCTTTAAGATTACTTACAACAGAACAGCAATGCATTTTATGGACGACCGTTTCGTGAACCTAGGAGAGGAGGTAATTCTGACTTTGCTATGACAATCTGGCGCTTCTGAATCAGCTACTGTTTTGTTATTAGTTTAAGTATTTGCTATTGACTGTTCAAATGCGGAGTTTTGCGCATCGTGTGTGTGTGTGTGCGCGAGCGAGTGAGAGAGAGCGAGAGAGAGAGAGAGCGAGAGAGTGAGAGAATGATGAAAATCACAAAATCACATTTGGTTAAAGTTGGATAAAAGCTTTGGAATTCTAGATAAAGACCTTTTTATCTGTGGAATTTACATTCCTCCGTCAGATTCCCCATACTACGACGATGAAGTATTCCACACGTTACAGGAAGAAATTAATCAATATCAAACTCTAGGGAAAATTTTACTATGTGGAGATTTAAATGCTCGAACTGGTTCAGAATTAGACTATATTGATAATTCAGGAGATAAACATCTGTTCACACATATACCCCAAGGTCTCTTCAGTACTCTACCTAGAAGAAATAACCAGGATACTGGAGTCAATAGGCACGGGAAAGAGGTAGCCCACCTTTGTCAAACTTTAGGTCTTTATATGCTCAATGGTAGAATCAAAGGAGATTCCTGTAGATGCATTTAGGAATCTTTAAGATTACTTACAACAGAACAGCAATGCATTTTATGGACGACCGTTTCGTGAACCTAGGAGAGGAGGTAATTCTGACTTTGCTATGACAATCTGGCGCTTCTGAATCAGCTACTGTTTTGTTATTAGTTTAAGTATTTGCTTTTGACTGTTCAAATGCGGAGTTTTGTGCAGCGCTGAGTAACGCGTTTTGTGTGTGTGTGTGTGTGTGTGTGTGTGTGAGAGAGAGAGAGAGAGACAGGGTCGCATCACAGTGGAGTCAGCTGTCTTAACCGTGGCTTGTGTACTGCAAACACATACCAGCTTCCTCACTGTGTCTGTCACGCGACTCTGTTCCCCAGAGTAAAGACATTGCTCTGTCTTTACATTTATTTTGAAAGATGAAGCTCGTGATTATGGTAAGGGGCGTTACATTTCCGACAGGTGCTTGTGGTGTTCGGCCAATCACAGTGCACTGGGTCAGCTGGCCAATCAGAGCGGACTGCGCTTGTCAAAGGAGGGGGCTTTGTAGAAAACGAAGCGTTTGAGAGAGGCGGGGCATAGAGGACCTACAATAATGTACAGTATTTGAAAAATAATGTGTTTTTTGAACATTAAAGCATGTCAACATATTCTGTTACACCAAATACACAAAATAATGATCTTTAAAAAAGCATCATATGACCCCTTTAAATGTAAACTGAATGTAATGTTTTCTGATACTTAATCTGCAATTAGTTAAATTTAAGAGTATTTTTCCATAAGTAAGGCTTAAGTACTTTATATTTAATTTCATAGTTACTATTGTCTTTGAAATATGGCTAAAGTGCATTGCGAATGTACTGACAAGCATTTGTGGTAAACTCAAATTTAATGTCATTTCTATTGACGTGTATGTCATGCATTTAAAAACTTGTAATTTGACATTATTACAAAGCACACTTTTTAAAAGTGTACTTAACTGTACACGTTTAAACACAGTAATGAAAGTGTACTTTCAGTATTTTTTTATTTCAATAATATTATATTATCTGCAAGTACTGTACATTTTTAATACAAAAAAACAAGATTTGAAGTACACTAAAAAGTGCACATTCAATATATTTAAGTGCACTTTTTTTCATAAGGGTACAACCCAGAGCAGGTGTCATCAATGTTATTGGTCCATTTTCCAAAGACTTTAAAATTAAAATGTATATCTGCTATATGTTCATTTTGTCAGTGTTTAGTAATACACTAGCCTGTTGATGACCTCAAAGACAATAACTCTGACATCAAACTTGCATGGGGTTTTTAACAACACAGTGGAAAATAAGACATGGAGTTTGTTTATGTGATTTAGAAAGAACAGAGGTAGATGCTGATTTTGGCATTTAAATGTCAGTGAAATGCTAATCTGCATTGCTAAACCTGTGCTGCATCAGTTTCATGACTCACCTGTCCTCCAAGTCACATCTCACATTCAAATAATAACCCTCTCTGGACACTCATTTCATGAGAGCTACAAAAAGTGAATCAAGACATAAAAAAATGTTTATTGAGCTGCTGTGGGTAATGTCATAACACAAGCTATTGTGTGTAGAAGAGATACAGTTGATTTCAACTTCATATGAAAAATTGGCCTTGCATTTTTAAATGGTCTCTGTATAACACCTTAGTCACGATAGTTTCATTTGACTTGCATGAAATAAAGATGCATTGAAGGTAGGGATATGCCGGTATCAAATTTTCATGTTGCGATTAATTGTGAAGGATAGACATCTCTCTGTCATGACCTCTGGTAAGTGCTGCTCTATGTGTTTATACTAGTGTCGTAAGTAACTTTTATTTTTGCTAAAGAAAAATAAGCTGGGAGTCATTAAGTGCTTAAATGTAACTAAAATTGGATTTTTCACTGAAAAAGATTCAAACAACGAAGAAGTCTTGAAGAACTGTTTCCATGAGTGCTGCTGCCCACACAAAGGAAAAAAGATAGATCTTTGCTTGGTCAGTGTCTTTGTGGGTTTTGGTTCTTTTGCTTTTGTAGGCTGTAAGGACCTTTGAAATAACTGTTATAGTTAAAAAAGTTATTGGCGAAGTGATGTGGACATGTAATGTAACATGTAAATGTAACTACTTTAGCCTGAAAATAAATGCACACCTTAGAACGTTCATCAGCCAATCAGATTCAAGCATTCAACAGGTTTAATGCACACCTGCCAGCCAATCAGAATCGAGTATTCATGGTACAAATTCTTTTAAAGTCTATTATTTCAGTTTTAAGTACTTTTTTTGAAAGCATTCTAAAGTGTACGACTTTTTCACAAGGGAAACCAGCAGACACAAAGGCATGACAGACAAATGAACCAAGACATCAAAACATGTTTAAACACTACAGCAGTGTTTGAAAGTGGAGTAACTGACAAATCAATGCACAGCTTGATAATTACAGATACTGACAAGACAAAAAAACAGCGCTGGTGAATCTGCATGAGGCGCTTCAGCTGACTGACTGTAATCATGTATGAAAGTCATGAGGATAAACCAGCCCAGAAATTATGAAGGATAATGAGAGGAAATCTGAGACATTAAGCACACTTACGACGCTAGAGCGGTTTTATTTAGCTCTTCTCCACCTATGATGCTCTGGGCTCACACCCCAACTCTGCCCTGTTCTTAACATGTCCCATGGGCGGCTGCCGTCTGTTTCCTCAGTGTTGCTTTCTTTAGCCTGACTAATGAGATAAGCACACGCTCTAATAATATTAATAATTCAAAAGAGGAATTAGTTAAATGTGCCTCATGGAACTGTGGTTACTGACTAATACCTGCACTAATCTGAATGACATTACTGTACCTGAACCTGATGTTACCTAAATACATTTGGACATTACTTGCACAGATTGACTTTTGGTCTATAAAAACATGATAGTAGCACAGCACATTTTGCTCCTTGTTTTGTAAGTGATGTTCTGTATCTTTTCTCGTGACCCTGAGGGAATGTGTGCAACATTTCTGAGCTCACACTTATTAGCGAACAGGAAGGAACCCGTCAGAACGTACAGATGCAAGTGTGTTTTTTCCGCTGCCTCGGGAGAGCTCGCAAATCTCAGGATCGCTGAGCAGAGATTCCTACGGCATCCAGGCATAAGAAGTGTTGTGTTTCACACATGCTGAGCTCTGTGTTAAAACTGGACAGTGTTTGTGAGCTGTTTGTGTCTACTTTAGTCAGCCCACTCGATAGACCTACTCAAGGCCATAGGAAAATATACTCATGCACACGTTTCTGCACACCACAATATGTTACCACTGTTACTATATACCACTGTTACTATATGTGATATTATCACAGTAACCTCTCAATATTTTTGATATACATGTTTATATGTTTTTGTTTACTACAATCTTGTAATGGTTAAAGTCTTGTACAAATAAAATCTGGTTTAGGTTTAGAGAGACCTAATAATTAAGTGTTTTCTGAAGGAATTTACAGAGAGTGACTTTCCTCATTTTCACCTCACAACAACGTTAAGAAATCAAGCCGGGGCAAAAATGCCATCAAGAACGCCGTTTTTTTTCCCCAAATATCAGCATGATTGCAAATGTGATATTGATTTTACACAACAGTTCTCAATTAGTTTATAATTTAGAGCAATGCAAAAAGGTGTTTTGTTCCAGAATGAATCTGCATTTTGGATGAATTGGTTAAGCAAATGATTCAATGACCCATTTGTAAAGTCAGTCACTTGCTTCGTTCCTGAATGAATCAGTCCTTCTGAACCAGTTTAGTTTCATACGTATTTACAAACTTTTTTATTTTTAACATCCTTATCTTTCTGTAATCAAAATTTATATTTAAAACATTATTTATGCAATTGTAATTGCAGTGTAAATGCATACATACCATCTTTGAGCAGCATTGAATAATCTGTGTATATACACCTAAATGCTACTTCAGATGCAGCTTCCGTGCCACTTCAGCAGTGCAAAGATGGATTTTGCTGATTCTGATTTAATTTGATTGGTAACACCCCTACAGTACAATTTGACATAAAAGATGCATACTTATCAGTTCCTATTAATATCCTAACAAACAGAATAACGTATAATGTACAGTCACGTAAAGGGCATCTTACACTGTACGCAGCAAGTTTTTCTTGTGGTCTTGCCGTGGTCGTGTCTTGTACTAGTCTCATTATTATTTAAAACTGAGAATAAGATGAGAAAAATCGGCAACAGTCTGTACAATATTCCCGACATGTTGTTTTGATCATGTTCACTCATTTTTATAAAGGACCCAAGTAGAGAACACATGTGCAGTTGCTCATTCTTTTCACACCAATGGACAAGTCCTTCGTTTTTGGTTTGACTAATCCCTTAAGTATTTAATTTCACTTTATTTTTTAATTAAATTTAAATTTTTAGTTTAAATTTAAAAAAAAAAAAATAACACCATATACTTGTCAGACTCTGTTCCTTGTTTTGTGTGTGTTTTGCCGTGACAATACTGTAGCATTCAAAAAGCCCTAATACCAGTATAACCAGTTTGAGCATGAATACCACTCTGATATAAAAATATTGTTGAAAGTCTACTTAACAGATGTGGTTGCTAAAATGTTTAGAATTACATGAGTGTCAGTAAATCATGACAGAATTTATTCATGGGTATTACTGTAGATTTATGTTCTGTTGAATCAGTGGATTAATGGCTGTTATGATTTCTAACTTTGATAGTCAGAAGACACCGAGCTGAGAGAAGCTATTTACACACACACACACACACAGTCTGGTCAGCTATCCTTGTGGGGACTCTCCATAGGCGTAATGGTTTTTCTACTGTACAGACCGTATATTCTATTGCCCTACACCAACCCTACACCTAAACCTACCCCTCACAGGAAACTTTCTGCATTTTTAGATTTTCAAAAAACTTAATTCTGTATGATTTATAAGCTTTTGTACCCGTGGGGACCACAATTTAGGTCCCCACCGTGACACGAGTCCCCATGAGTCTGTGTGTAGTCAGGTTTAAGTCCCCACCAGGATATATAAACCAGTACACACACACACACACTAAAGTACAGGACAGCAGGATCTGGCATACACACAGATACAAATAATCCTCTGGGTCTCTGTTATTGTCGCTGCAGTGTGAGGGTGGCACTTCTGTTTATGTAACTCTGAGCTTCACCTCCTCCTCTAAATCACCTCCAAATAGACTTTTCCCACAATGCAACACAGACACACAACACCACCAAACCTCTCATTACAACACACTGTCCACAACAACACATCAAATCAAGCTTTACTTTATTCCAGAAATAAGCATTTATGTATCTTTTATTGCAATAATGCATGCCAGTAAACAGGAGTAGTCTCCAGGACACACGATTTGCATTTCCTAAAGGAAACAGAAGTGCCTGCAAGGCAGGAAACGAGCAGCGTTAAAGCTGTTAGTTTTAGGCTTCAGTTCTATGTAAATTAAATGCTGCATCAGAGCTACTTCGCTGTTGTCAACAAGCTGTGGGCTGTGTAAGAGGATCAGCAGGAGAACTGGAATGCTATTGTAAACTTTACAAATGACAGACTGTTGTGCAATGGAAATGAGAAGCGGGACCACATTTACATTCAAAAGGTAATGGTAATATATTTACATGGAATAGAGGCTAAACCTTAAAGTGTAGCTACAAACTGCTGAGATCATCTGGATTCAGTCAGATTTACTGAAGAGAAAGTGGTCTGGAACATACATCCATACAAGTCTGACTGAAGCCATCTTTATTTCAAGTAATGGATAAGGAATTCACCCCCAGCTTAAAGCGATAGTTCACCTTCAGTTGCTGGTCCCCATTGACTTGCACAGTGTTATTTTTTTTCCATACTATGGAAGTCAATGGGAACCAGCAACTGAAGGTGAACTATCCCTTTCAGGAATTATAGAGGTTTATTTCTCTGTGTCAGACTCTTCAGCTGGTGGGTTTGTGTGAGTAGATTTGGGTCATCAGTGCGTCAATGTGTTTCTGATGATGTCAATGAGCTGTGAATCATCTGGATTCAGTCAGATTTACTGAAGAGAAAGTGGTCTGGAACATACATCCATACAAGTCTGACTGAAGCCATCTTTATTTCAAGTAATGGATAAGGAATTCACCCCCAGCTTAAAGCGATAGTTCACCTTCAGTTGCTGGTCCCCATTGACTTGCACAGTGTTATTTTTTTTCCATACTATGGAAGTCAATGGGAACCAGCAACTGAAGGTGAACTATCCCTTTCAGGAATTATAGAGGTTTATTTCTCTGTGTCAGACTCTTCAGCTGGTGGGTTTGTGTGAGTAGATTTGGGTCATCAGTGCGTCAATGTGTTTCTGATGATGTCAATGAGCTGTGACTCTGAGATAACACTCAGAGAGTGTGTGGCAGCTCTGATGAAATCACAGTGATCATGACATCCATCTGTCTGTATGTGCATACTGTGACCGAAAAACCTCTAGCAGAGCTATACAGCTCACTACAGTGTCAGAACAAATGTGCAAAAATTATACGTTTAGGGATACAACAGCTTGTCACCTCAAAGGGAACACCTTTGTACCTTCTTTAACCCAAAAGGGTGTGCAACTTAGAGTAGTAACATGTATCCTTAAGGTAGTAATATGTACTCTTATGGTACTATTATGAACAATTTAGGGGTAAAGAAGGCACAAATGTCCCCCTTTGAATTTTTTTTTTTTGACTGAGTGTATAGATACAGACAGCAGAGTTGCACACTATGGTTTAAATATATTAGAAGAAAAAAAGCAGCAAGGGCTATTGCTAAAAAAAAATGCAACTCAATTTTTTCTGTGATACTAACTGTACAAAGTGTGAAACTGTCCATCACACAGGCTCATTAGAAAACATGCCTCTACCTACATTTTTGCAAAACATCAAAAACATACATATACATACAATTCACTTCCGTTTCCAGCTGAAATGAACACTACAGCCTTTAAAAACTTTTATCCCTTTTACACAAAAAAGTGTTCAGGTACGAGTCCTGTGAAGCATAAGTCATAATAGTTCCTCTTCAGGAACTCGAGCTGCGTCGGAGGACGCTTCGGGAACGCCCTTCAGCGTGACCGGCTCTGAACCTCGTGTGTAATCAGACCAATAGATCGGCGAGTCGTCACGGGCGGGGGACGTAATGACCAGGAAGCTATAAAAGCACGTGCGGTGAGACCAGCGTCAGCTTTTTGTCATTCAGCAAGCGCTCTGTGTGTGTGTCAGTCTGTTTTCCATTTGTGAGTCTTATTTGATGTTGTTTTGTCCAGAATGTCAAAAGCACAAGACAAAATGAAACACTTAAGCAAGGGCGAGGGCAGGCACCGTTTCAGGCTGTGTGTTCCTCCCTGCCCGCGTTACTTTACGGGTGGGGATGCACACAGTTTGTTTGCTGTCTGCTTGGGAGGGCTCTCTTTGAGGAGAGAGCCTTCACTAGCGGCCCCGCTTTCGCGGAGGCGGAACGGCGGCTGTGCTTGTGGGGTTCACATATGGATCCGGTGGAGGGAATGTAGACGGGCGCGTAACCACCAGATCCAGCGCCCGCTCTCGGGGTTCGGAAGCCCACGCTGCGGTACTTCCCCACCGCTCCGCCTGTCTTTCTCCGAGGAGACTGATACGGAGGGCGTCGAAGAGCTCGCCAGTTGCACAAACATCAGTTACACAAGCATATTATGCCTGATATTATAATGAGCAGCATCAATGGGGAGCGGAGCTCGCGCAGTCGGCTCTCGGGGGGCGGATTGTGCTTTTCCCGCTGTTAAGCGCTCCGCTCTCGCCGGGCACGCTCCGAGGAGTGTGTTGGCCTGCTGTACATGAGGCCCCTACAGTGGTGGCTCAAGATCAGGGGGTTCTCCCCGAGGGGAAACCCGCTTCGCATGATCAAGGTCACGCGGCGATGCCTACGTGCCTTGGACATGTGGAGGAAACCTTGGTTCTTGTCTCAGGGCCCGGTGCTGGGAGCTCCTTGTCGCCGCGTAACGCTAGCGATGGGCGCATCCCTCACCGGTTGGGGTGCAGTCATGACTGGCCACCCTGTCCGCGGTCTGTGGAGTGGTCGCCATCTGACATGGCATATAAACTGCCTGGAGATGCTGGCCGTGCTTCGTGCACTAAGACACTTCCTCCCAGACCTAAGAGGTCACCATGTGTTGGTGCGCACCGACAACACAGCGGTGGTCTCTTACATCAACCACCAGGGAGGTCTGCGCTCACGCCGTTTGTACAAAATAGCGTACCAGATCCTTGTGTGGTCCCAGGGCAAACTTCTCTCGCTGAGAGCAGTTTACATTCCTGGGCATCTCAATTTGAGAGCAGACATCCTGTCGAGGCAGGGGCCGAGGCCCGGGGAATGGATGCTTCACCCCAGGGTGGTGAAGCAGATATGGAGAGTTTTTGGCCAGGCCCAGGTGGACCTGTTTGCGACTCTGCCAGCGCTTGCTTCACTCCTAGAAGCTGACGCTGGTCTCACCGCACGTACTTTTATAGCTTCCTGGTCATTACGTCACCCGCCCGTGACGTCTCGCCCATCTATTGGTCTGATTACACACGAGGTTCAGAGCCGGTCACGCTGAAGGGCGTTCCCGAAGCATCCTCCGACGCAGCGTCTCGTTCCCTCGAGGAACCATGGTTACATATGTAACCTGAGACGATCGTGTCCCTAATCGCACCCTAAACACTCGCGGTCTTCCTGAGTCCACACTTTCGTCAGGTAGAAGTCTGACTTCTTATGGAAAAAATACTGCGGAAGTCAATGGCTACCATCAACTCTTTGTTTACCAACTTTCTTCAAAATATTTGTTGACAAGATTCGGCAAAAAGTCCATACTAAAATATGTCTGCTCTGATCCAGCCAATATAAATGAAAAATAAGAGGGGTGTAATAATTTATTATCAGAATGCTATTGCAACGTCAAAATGCAATACTGGATTAGACTGAACCAGTGGATTAATCTATGTCTTTTGAAGCAAACCAATAGGTGTGTGTAAGAAAACTTTATATCTTAAACCACTGCTCTGGCCAAATGTCATACATACATTTATGAGAGAGTTGAGTTTATACTTGACGTAAATATAAGTGTGATATGGATTACTATCATCATGGCTGTACTGTATGTGCATTTTGGAGCATCAACATTTTGGTGCCTAATCACTTTACATTAGCATTAGCATGGTTCAAATTGTACTTATCTGACCGCCATCAATTCGTAGCAGTGAATGAAGAGGTATCATATCGATCACAAGTGCAGTATGGAGTACCTCAAGGCTCAGTACTAGAGCCGTTACTTTTCACACTTTACATGTTACCCTTGGGAGATATCATCAGGAAACACTGTGTTAGCTTTCACTGTTATGCTGATGATACTCAGCTCTATATTTCTTTGTGGCCCGGCGAAACATACCAATTTGGAAAACTAACGGAATGCATAGTCGATATAAAAAACTGGATGACGGATTTAAATTACGACCTACGCTCTCAATGTCAAATGCAGAAATGTTAATTCATGCGCTCATGACCTCAAGGTTAGATTATTGTAATGCTTTATTGGGTGGTTGTTCTGCACGCTTAATAAACAAACTCCAGCTGGTCCAAAAATTTTGCATTAATGACACACTATTTTCCTAATTAATGCTGTACAGTTGCTTTGACACAATCTGTATTGTTAAAAGCGCTATACAAATAAAGGTGACTTGACTTGACTTGCATGGCATGAGTTTGGCTACATTACTGTCATTTGGCTCATCAAAGTGGTCAGACACAGCATGTTACTTACAGTACTTTATATTTTTGCATTAACTGACTTAAAAACAACTATAAGCAGCAGCAGGGGAATTTAGAGAAAAACGGCATAATGTTAAAAATGATCATTTATCATAACATGCATCTTGTTATTTTAACCAGCCTATAAGAGAACACTATGTAACCAAGTGCAAGAGTGTGTGTGTGTGTGTTTAAAGTGTCCATGTATAAACAGTTCTCACTAATGGCTTGAAAGATGCTCAACATCCAGTCCGAGTGGATTCCAGTAATGAATGTATTAATATGTTCAGAGACTCTGGTGACAGAAAGACACTGAGAATCACTGGGGACTTGACAGATCATTTGTTTCAATTTAATCCACATGTGAAAATCAATGATCTATGAAACGCTGTGAACGTCACATGCAGAAACACATTGATCTGATCGTGACGCACAACGCTGTAGATCTGTTTGAAGTTCACCTCAGACAGATGCATCTGTACAAAATCACAAATGAAAACAAACCAAACAAATTTACACTCTTTTTAGCACAAGAACATGTTTGCAGAGTGAACATGGATGCAAGACGAACAACAGATATAGTACTATATAGTTCAAAGGTCAAGTGTGTCCCCGAACACAGAAAAATCGATCCATCAGAAAATTACAGGTGCGTTCAGTACTTTGGTGCTAATTATATATATATATATATATACATACACACATTAAAGGAATAGTTAGTTCAAAAATGAACCCTCAGATCATCCAAGATGTAGATGAGTTTCTTTCTTTTTCTGAACAGATTTGGCGAAATGTAGCACTACATCACTTGGATGGATGGATCCTCTGCAGTGAATGGGTGCCGTCAGAATGAGAGTCCAAACAGCTGATCAAAACATCACAATAATTCACAAGTAATCCACACCACTCCAGTCCATCAGTTAACATCTCTGTTCTGATGAAGAGACACATTCACCTACATCGTGGACGGCCTGAGTACATTTTCAACAGATTTTCATTTTGTGGGTGAACTATTTGTTTAAGAAATAAAATGTGAATAAATGTCATCTGAATGGTGTACACTCACATGAGATGATGACTATTCAAAACCAAAATATAGAGCTGGTAGTGGCATTTTTAAATTACATAGCAACCACATAAAGTAACATGTTAAAAACCACCCAGTAAACCCTAGCAACCTCATACCAATGTGTTTTGTTCTGTGTTTTGCAGAGTTAAAAGCCAAAGAAGTTGGTAGGACAGAAGTCTAAGGTGACAGTTCCAAGGGTGGTCATGGCCAAGTGAGCTCATAGAAGAAAATAAAAGGAAAGTTATTACGCCTACCAAGTTCCTACGAAAGACCTAGTGTATACTTACAAATTCAACACAATGGAATAATAAACACTCAGCAACCACCCACAACACCCTAGCATAGCCGGCAGGTTCTTGCACACGTAACTCACTCACATTTTCTTCCGAAAATGAAGGTGGCACAGAAATTGCATACTGCAGCTTTAAATGAGAGTGGAGATGGTTTATCCGTATGTCTTGAGGGTTCAAGCATCAGCTAAAGAAAGATGAAGCGTGAGGGCAACAGAGAAAAGAGATGTGAAATGAGCAGTGTTCAGATGAAAGCCCATGATGGGAGGGCTGGATGATGCAGCTTTAGGGTCATGATGGAGCACATGCTCACACCAGGAGGAGAAGAGCTCATGAGATCAGCAGCTCTGACCCTCTGACTCACACACAATCACAAACACACAGAGAGTCTCCAGCCTCTCCAAGATACTGAGAAAAAAAAAAGACAAAATCCAGGACAAAGAAATGGATTGCATTCACACATCATCAAATACTGTTTAAGGATCAGGTCACTCAAAAACTCTAATTCTGTCGTTCCAAACCTACTGTATGTAATTTGAGAGATGTTTAGTCATTTCTGTACACAAAGCCAACATATGACCTCAGAATACTATTATGAAAATTGTATTGGTATTTTTTTTTTCTTTTTTGAAGTTTGACCGCTCCTGGTCACTGTTGGCCGCCATTGTACACTGAAAAAAAAGTAAAATGTTATTTATTTAACCTGCAATTTTATACTGGTCTAAAATCATGGACAATTCAAATCATTGTTCCGATTCAAATGCATTGTTCAGTTTGTCTAAAAGAAAAAATTATATATATATACAGTATATATATATATATATATATATATATATATATATACCATACCATATAAAAGCTCTTACACAGTCCTCCTTTCACTCCTATTTTTTTTTTTTTTTGAAAATGTGATGCATATTTAAACCTGTCATCACCAGATATCACACTAGTCATCCCATTAAGGCTAAACATTAAGGTCTTTTGAAGTTATCTTTATTTATAGTAAGTAAACTAAATTAAGCATTGATTAAGTATTGTAACGTCTTCATAATAAATGATATTTTTACTTTCTTTATGAATGTTTTTCCCTTGTCAGAATAAATATTTTTGATTTCTATTAAATTAAAATATAAGGTTTGAACCAAACCATAACTATAATTTGAGAAAAACAACTTAATTTGGCTGTAACCATTTTTTTTTTACACTGGCTTATTTATTTATTTTTTTATTTCTATCGGAGAAGCCTGGTTCTAAAGAGAAACCTGTACAGCAAAATATCTCCTTTTGTGTTCCGCAGGAAAAGAAAGTTATTTTGACATACGGGTGAATTAAAAATTGTATTCAGTGAATTATCAATTAAAAAAAAAAAACAATCCAAGGAAAAGAAGGAAGTTAAAAAATATATTTTTTTTTAAATAAAAATAGTGAATTATCAATTTTAAAAAAAAACAATCCAAGGAAAAGAAGAAAGTTAAAAAATATATTTTTTTTTAAATAAAAATACAATTTACTATTGATGTAAGCAAAGGTACTTCTTGCTTAAATGGCAAAAGTCCAAACAAAAAGGATTGTGTTGTTAGTCTGAACATACTGCCTGAACTCATTCATGTCTGTAATTTAAATCTTGATAGCAATTTAGACCCATTAAAACAACCACAACATGCATGTAAACCTCTCAGAAGCTCCTTCCTAATGTGGTTTAGAGGCTAATGTGAGGCTAATCTAGAGCAGTGTTTCCAAACCTTTTTTTCAGTCGCGGCACCCTTTGGAAATTTTAACAAACTTGTGGCACCCTACAAATCTAGAGAAGGGTTAAAAGAAAACACATAACTGGCTTTGTGTGGGCTTTTTTCTGGATGTCTGAGTAAGCAGCACTCAGGGGACATGCAGGGGCTAACAGGTCATATTTGACCACTATTGGCCCACGGTGCTCATCTACAGTAAACCACAAGCAGCTGTCCTCACAGCAGAGATGAGAAGCACATACACACACACACACACACACATCCCCACAGAGCAGGAGGAGGAGAGAGAAAAAAAGAGAAGACTGTTTTTGCTTGGCATTACACTGAAGTCTTAGTAAACACATCCGTTTTAAAGCAAGCACACCTTCACAAAACAACTTGAATGGATATGGATCTTAACAAACAGAACACAGAACATGCTGACTGCAGTATGAGCAAGTGTGTGTGTGTGTGAGAGAGAGAGAAGTACAAGCATTTACTCACATCAGTGTCAGGGCCCTTGTCGGCTCCTGGACAGGAGAACGAAACAAACTCATGGCACCTTTTGTGGACCACAAAACAGCACACTGTGGATAGGAAGAAAGGGGAAATTAGACAAAAAAACATAAACACATTTGTTTCATATTCAAATCAAATATCAAACCAATATATACAGCAAAAATGTAATTTGTGATGTGCTATTGGCATGACATCAAATTTATATTGATCAAAAATATTACCATTGCAAATTCTGTGATTCTAGATACCAGTTGCATTATTCATTAATTAACACACTCAACCCTATAGGACAAGCGGTTTGGAGAATGGATGGTTATATGTAATATCTATTCTGATAGATCTGTAAATTGCTACGGCAGTCAGCGGCTCACTCTCCTTATCAGCAATTCATAAACACATCTTAAAATGTAATCCCCCCCTCTCCCCCACTCCTACCGTTTAGATCAGTGAGGATGATGTGCGCCAGGTCTTCAGAAAGAACAAGAGAAGAAAAGCACCAGGCCCAGACGGTGTGACACCAGCCTGTCTGAAAACCTGCGCTGACCAGCTGGCCCCCATCTTCTCACAGATCTTCAACAGATCACTGGAGCTGTGCAAAGTCCCTGCCTGCTTCAAACGCTCCACCATCATCCCCGTCCCAAAGAAACCCAAGATAACAGGACTTAATGACTACAGACCTGTGGCTTTTTTTGTGGTTTATATTTATGCATGTGTATTTTATTCAGATCTCATTTTTATTACCTGTGTGTTGTTGTTGTCTCCGTGTACTGGAAGCTTGTGACAGTATAACAAATTCCTTGTATGTGCAAACATACTTGGCAATAAAGCTCTTTCTGATTCTGATTCTGATTCTAAAAGCATCCTTTACAGTTTAATAATGGATTTACAGCCATATTCATTCTGACTCTCTTTCAGATGAAACATTGCTCTGAGAGTCCTGAAGGAGACACAAATGCTGCATCGTATTTGTAGAAGTGCTCCATTGAGCAAACGCTTTCCAAAATCAAACAATTTCCACATCAATCTGTATGATGTAGCCTACCGCTGCTTTGGGAAAATCAATTCTGCTGCTTTGGGAAAATCAATTACAAGGTTTCTGTACCTGAGCCATTTTTTTATCAATAGTGGTTTTGTTTCAGCACTAACTTACAATGCTGTGCATCAAAGAAAATGAATCATATGGCACAATTGAATTCAATACACTGTGATGCATCACATTATCATAAATAGCTCACAATTATTACAGCTCAAAATTACATTTTAATTCCTTATGATTGTCAATTTTGTTTTTCAGTAATTGAAAGGTAGAAAAGTATATGCATGCATTCATATCTTAAATATCAAGATCTTAAATATCAATGCAATATTGTAAGAAACAAAATGAATGTTAGTGCCTGCCCTGATTAAAACTTGTTGAATGATTTATCTCATGAAATAAACAGCAAAGTGGAAATATAAATATTGCAAGAGTAAAAGGCCTCACAGGTTGCTGGAAGGTTCTGTTGTGCTGATCTGTTGTATTACACACGGCTGAGAGTGGAGATCTGTTTAAATGTCACCAGCATCAGCTACATTATCGGCACAAATGTCTCCCATAAACAGCATAGAGCTAGGAATGTTTCCATTTCATCCAGCCCCCGTCAACAGCTGCATACAAACACCACCCTTCAATTTATATTGGGATACAGTCATTTAGATTTATGGTGTCGAGTGTGGCGTCTCATCTAGTTTCATCATCCTGACATGACAGACTAAATAATGATGAGACACATATTAATGAATAAAGTGATCGGACAATATGAAAACATGCCACATACTAACTATGATTATGAGACAATGATGAGACAAATGCATGAATGCATTGTGAATGACAGTCAGATTTTGCACAGGAAAACATGGAACACACACACACACACACACATACAGTACATGCAAAGATCACTTCCATTTGAGAAGCAATGGGATAGCACTGTTTTAGCTGGCAAAATAATCCTTGTTTCAAACTTTAGTGAGCTATTTCGCTATCTGCTGTCAGATAACAGTTAGCTTTTGGCAACATCATAACAAAAGTGGAACCTCATAAGTGACTGATTTGGAACACTCTACAGAAGCAGCAACATACATGAAGTTTAAAAGAGACTCACAACAGATTTCATTAGTGATGGGTCATTTATTGATCAATTAGTGATGAGTCATTCATGAACGATTCATTCATCTGTCACATGACAAATAAACAAAAGACTCGGGAGATAAAGTAATCATTTATGTTCCTCAAATTATCTTTGGCTGCATTTCTAATTTGTAATATTATCAAGATTATGTAGGTGAATGTGTTCAGGGAATTCGGCTGTTGAAAATGTTTCATTTAAAATTACTTGAAAAAGATTAGCATATTTTGATGAACAAGATCGAACGAGGGTGTCAGTAAAATGATCCAATCTTCCCATCGTTAATTTCAATAGAGTATGACATTAGCATGTTGCTAAGCTGATGAGAAAATAGGCTGATGAAAAAAAATAAACAGAACACACAATTTACACAAATAGCTAGTCAGTTTTAATTGGATTAAACTATTTGTTACTTTCAGCATTGAATACACATATAAGTTGTATTCTCAAATTGCCATCTTGGAAGGTAATCAAGATAGCTAATCAAGGTCTTCAGGATCACTAGAAAGTTACAGGCAGGTGAGTTTGATCAAGGTTGGAGCTAAACTCTGCAGGAAAGCGGATCTTGAGAGCCAGAGTTGAGAACCCCTGACTTAGACTGTAGCAATGCAGCCATCTTCAAGTTCTGTGTTCAATTTAGGTGAAAAGAAAGAATCCTAGAAGACTGGATAATGTTGCTTTCTACCTTCTGAACCAATGTTCATGTCAGAAGTATGCCTATGATGCCTAAAAATACTATGTAGGACCTTCACTAGGGTTTGAAACAGATCTGTTTTCCACAGTCAGATGTTTTCATCAGAGTTACAAATTACCTGCTCTTATTATCCCTATCGTGGTTGTATTTCTCTATTATTGCTACTGGATCTATCCACTATTGACCCCAACATTCTTTTGAGTAGACTACAGAATGAAGATGGCATTAGTGGAATTGCATTGGCATGGTTCAAATCTTAGTTATCAGACCATCATCAGTTCATAGAAGTGAATGAAGAGGTATCATATCGATCACAATACAGTATGGAGTACCACAAGGCTCAGTACTAGGACCACTGCTTTTCATGCATTACATGTTATCCTTGGGAGATATCATCAGGAAACGTGGTGTTAGCTTTCATTGTTATTCTGATGACACTCAGCTCCATGTTTCTTCATGGCCCGATGATACAATTCACAAAACTAATGGAATGCATAGTTGATATAAAAATACATGGATGACTAGTAATTTCCTACTGCTAAATTCTGAAAAAAAACAAAAAAAAACAAACAGAGGTGTTAATTATTGGAACAAAAACCTCCACATGTAATAACCTAGATCACTATCTAACACTTGATGGCTGCTCTGTCAATTCTTCGTCATCAGTTAGGAACCTAGGTGTGCTATTTGATAGTAATCTTAACGTTGAAAACCATGTTTCTAGCATTTGTAAAGCCACATTTTTCCATCTTAAAAATATGTCTAAATAAATAAAGACCTATGCTCTCAATGTCAAATGCAGAAACGTTAATTCATGCGTTCATGACCTCAAGGTTAGATTTATTGGGTGGTTGCTCTGCGCGCTTAATAAACAAACTCCAGCTGGTCCAAAATTCAGCAGCTAGAGTTCTTACTAGAACTAGGAATTATGACCATATTATCCCGGTTCTGTCAACTCTGCATTGGCTCCCTATTGAAGACTGTATACATTTTTAAATCTTACCAATTAATTATAAAGCCCTGAATGGTTTAGCTCCTCAATACTTGACTGAGCTCATATCGCATTATTGTCCTTCACGTCCACTGTGATCTCAAAACTCTGGCCATTTGATCAAACCTAGAATATGAAAATCAACTGTGGGCAGCAGATCCTTTTCCTATATAGCGCCCAAACTCTGGAACCATCTACCTAGCGTTGTTCATTAGGCAGACACACTCTGTCAGTTTAAATCTAGATTAAAGACCCATCTCTTTATCCAGGCATACACATAAAACATGATCACATCTCTATAATTCAAATCCGTTAAAGGATTGTTAGGCAGCATTAATTAGGTCAACCAGACCCTGGAACACTTCCCATAACACCCGACCTACTCGTTGCATCGTAAGAAGAATGGCATCTATGCTAATATTAGTCTCTCTCATTCTTATTCCGAGGTCACCGTAGCCATACGGATCCAGTACGTATCCAGATCAGATGGTCACTGTAGCCACCCAGATCCAGTCCGTATCCAGACCAGATGGTGGATCAGCACCTAGAGACGACCTCTACAGCCCTGAATGTCAGCGGAGACCAGGACAACTAGATGCGTCCCAGAGACAGATCCCCTGTGAAGACCTCGTCAACTAGACGGCCATCGGGACAAGACCACGAACCAGACAAGTCCTGTGCACAATCTGACCTGTGTTGCAGCCTGGAATTAAACCACACCATGCTGGTTTCGTCTGGCCAGAGGATAACTGGCCCCCCGACTGAGCCTGGTTTCTCCCAACGTTTTTTCTCCATTTCTGTCACCGGTGGAGTTTTGGTTCCTTGCTTAGTTGGGGACGCTTAATTTCTGGCAACATTGTTGACTTGACTGCACAAACACTATTGGAAGAGAATTTAACTGAGCTGGACGATGACATCACAGAATCAATAATGAACTGACTTAAACTGACAAACTGACTGTCGCTGTTTTCTATTGTCCACTTGCATTATCAGCACACGTTTTTCCTCTTTAGCACTGTAAAGCTGCTTTGACACAATCTGTATGCACTATATAAATAAAGGTAAAAAAAAAAAACCTAAAGATGCAAGATTATATATCTTCCTGCCAAACAAATGATAGTTATGACAGAATTAAATGCAGGTTTTCAAATAAGGCCAATGAAATGAACAGACTCTTTGCTCCAATAAATCAAGCCTATGTTTCATTCTCGTGTGCCGGCGCTTGTCTTTCTTTTAAATATTCTGACTTGGTGGCTGATTAGGGATGCATTTTAAGTTTTGTTTCCTTGCCACTATCGCCTTTGGCTTGCTTAGTTGGGGAGGCTTAATTTCTGGCAATATTGTCAGCTTGATTGCACAGACACTATTGGAAGAGAGCTGAACTGGATGATGACATCATTGAATCAACAATGAACTGACTTTACCAGAAAAATTTACTTTTTGTTATTGTCCTCTTGCATTATTGACAAACTATTTTCCTGTTCGACACTGAAAAGCTGCTTTGACACAATCTGTATTGTATAAAGCACTATATAAATATATAAATAAATAAAGGTGGTGATCACATGCAGGTATAACCTGCTGAAGCCACTAAGACACAGTATCGTGGAGAGACAACACTTATTGATTGAATGGCAAAAGTGTGTTTATTTTGTGAGACAGCACAGTTTGCGTCCTGCTGTGTGTTCATTTCTCATGAACACACTCATTTACTCATTTAATAAATAAATTACTAATTTCCCCATGAGTTCATTACCACCATCAACTTGCATCCTCCAAAACACAGCCACCCACCCAGCTTCCTCTTCCTGACACTCCACTGACAATGTCCACACACAGGAAGACAATCACCGAGACATCTTTTGGAAGACTCAGCGTTGGGTCTTAATTTAGAGGCACTGTGATTATCTTGTTTATTTATTAACATTGTAATAAAATAAATTTTAACTTTGATAAAAGAAATATGGAAGGGTTTTAACACTGTGGATGCTGTTGAAATTCAGACACCCCCTCAAATTGCTTTGGTGGAAACTCTTTCCAGTTATCCATCAGCATCATGTAAGCATAATATAATATTCTCCAACAGGCCACTTCTCCAAAAACATGCTAGAAACCATCAGTAGGTTATGGTATAATTCAAATACTATCTTGAGGATGCAAACAAAATCAGTAGACCATTGAGTTTGTTGTCAAGATCACATGGGGAATTCATCAGTCCTGCATCCCAGATGTCACATTTACAGAAATGTGGAGCTCAGCAGATATGAGCAGGTGTGAATCAGTCCTCTTCACAGCAGGCATGCAGCTGCATTTGTGTCACTAGGGGATGGAGATGTCAGACAGGTGCATTGTAATCATCTCCCTCTTATAGAACACACAAGGACAAACCATATCTTTGTGGGTGTACAATATGCGGAGAAGTGAAGCTGTGGAAGCTCAGAAGCTTAAGCTACTTGAGTATAATTCAGATGTGTTATCTATCACTTTCTGCAATTCTAGAGCCAGTGTGTAGAGCTGCATGGTTAATTGTTCAAAGATGGCAATCTTTGATCTTATTTCTAAATGCCAACGATTCGTCTGTGTCTATTAAATCTTTGACAAAGTCATACCGTTCAAATATGCGGTCGCGCTGCCACTGACACAGCAGTTATCATGTTTAGGTATGAACAGCTTCACAGTCTTTTCAATCACACAGTATTATTTCTGTCATACAATCTTACAATATTATCACAGAAGTACTGAGATAAAAGTTTATAGTTTTGATATAAATACTGATGTCTATGGTAGCAATCAAAATAGAGCAAATCACCTTGTGACAGTAATCGGCGCTTGTGTCGATTACATTGTTTCACCACTAGGTGGCGACATGTGACTGTTAAAAATGTGTTTGTCATTGAATCATTCATTGGAGAGATTTGTTCAAAACCGCTGATTCATCCAGTAATGAAACAAGTGAAGTATTTATGAGGTCACTGAATCATTCATTCAAACCTTTTTTTTAAATAATTCATTCAAATTAATTTTACATTTTTAAATAGACTGCAGCAATTAATATTTTGTCACAGCTTCTAGTAAATTACATGCTATTTTGTTTAGTTCAGAATAGTGGGAGAATCATGATCTCTATTTGAAACAAAAAAAATTGTGATTCTCAATTTATCCAGAATCATGCAGTGTGTGATAAACCACACACACAGAGAGAGAGAGAGAGAGCGAGCGTGGTTGTAGCTTATGAGAGCTTATTAGTATTTTTGGTTATGAGGTGGTTAGTATCTTGGGAACAGTCCAGTTATTAAGAACAACATCTGTTCACCGAGCGCGTCAGCGATCTTCAGTCTTTCAACTGAATGAACCACGAGGAGGACCCATACATGCCCCCTCATGTGATTCTCAATTTATCCAGAATCATGCAGTGTGTGATAAACCACACACACAGAGAGAGAGAGAGAGCGAGCGTGGTTGTAGCTTATGAGAGCTTATTAGTATTTTTGGTTATGAGGTGGTTAGTATCTTGGGAACAGTCCAGTTATTAAGAACAACATCTGTTCACCGAGCGCGTCAGCGATCTTCAGTCTTTCAACTGAAGGGGCCACGAGGAGGACCCATACATGCCCCCTCACTCTGTGTACTCTGGCAACAAGTCTGTCTCTAAGGGAAAACAATGAGATACAGACTTCTGGAATAGCACCCTCATACTCTCATAATTGTCTTATTAAACATGCCTCTGGCAGAGAGTTGGTCATCTGGCCCAACCTTCCAAATAAATTAAACCAGCAGCACAAAGGGTCCCATTTGCTACTAACTGAAGTGTTCTTACTTGAGTGCTCATGCAAAATTTCTGTCGGATTCACAACAGCTGAAGTGTCAGCAACATTGAATGTGCCGCAATGGACGCTGTAGCATGAAGGTCCTAACACTGGGACCCAGCCCAGCTGGCAGCTGCACGGATTTACTCAACGGGAATAAACTTAAACAAGACACCAGGTGAAGCCATGACACACAAAATGATCCCAGGCAGAGTTAGAGGGCACTTTGTCTGAGCTATGAATGCCTCAACAATCCTGTGTGAAAGCCTTTGACTAAATAAAAGCCTAAACTTTCAGCAAACCATCAAAGTAAGTGCTGGAGAAGTCTGGAGCCCTTACTTCTGTTTATATAAAATGGTGGAGGACAATTGATCTGCACTTTGCCCTTTAAATAGTTGCAAGAACATCATTAGCTTTCTGGAACAGGCCTCCTTTGGACCATTTTGTTCCCTTCAGGGGAATGCCCCTTAGGTTTTAAATGTCTGGTTTTGGTGTAATATTATTCCACCTACACGTGAGACAAGATCTCTGTACACCAGAGTTGCCAGGATTTTGCCTCTATTAGACTGCATGTCTCGGCCAAGCAAAGGTGGCTGCGCCAACAAGGATAATCATTATAAAAAAAATAATAATTCATTACATTTATATAGCGCTTTTCTAGGCACTCAAAGCGCTTTACATTGTCAGGGGGTATCTCCTCATCCACCACCAGTGTGCAGCATCCACCTGGATGATGCGACGGCAGCCATAGTGTGCCAGAACGCCCACCACACACCAGCTTATTGGTGGAGAGGAGACAGAGTGATGAAGCCAATTAGCAGATATGGGGATGGTTAGGAGGCCATGATGATCAGAGGCCAATGGGCAAATTTGGCCAGGATGCCGAGGTCACACCTCTACTCTTTTCGAAAGACATCCTGGGATTTTTAATGACCACTGAGAGTCAGGACCTCGGTTTAATGTCTCATCCGAAGGATTATCAGCTTTGAAATGAATACTGCTCAGGGGATGAGGTGAAGATGAGATGGACACCTAGCTAAGAGCAAGACAGTGAACCTAAGAGTGAAATTTGGAAGATAATCAGAAACAACAGCTTTCAATGCACATTTGCAACAACAATTCAGGCACTTCTCTTATTCCATGAGGTTGACATATAAGCATTCATGTCAAGACAAATAGCAAGCACAAATTTAAGTAGGCATGCACTTTTATCAGCTTTGAAATGAATACTGCTCAGGGGATGGGGTGAAGATGAGATGGACACCTAGCTAAGAGCAAGACAGTGAACCTAAGAGTGAAATTTGGAAGATAATCAGAAACAACAGCTTTCAATGCACATTTGCAACAACAATTCAGGCACTTCTCTTATTCCATGAGGTTGACATATAAGCATTCATGTCAAGACAAATAGCAAGCACAAATTTAAGTAGGCATGCACTTTCTGCACTAGGTTTCTACACTTTCTCAGCATAAAAGCAGATTGTAGATGTCGGTAACACTTTATTTTACAGTCTTAACTAGACTATAGTAATAACTAGTAGTAACTAGGTACTTACCCTGAACCTACCCCAAACCTAACCATAACCCATATGGTTACCTAAAACTTTCTTTGGTAAGTACATTGTAAGTACACATAAGTACACGTACTGTAAAATAAAGTGCAACCTAGAAGTTGGTGGTCTGTATGAGGATCCTGAATATCCTTGCAGACATGTGCCAGTCAAACGATGCAAATCTTTCCTTTAGATTGTATTGTTGAAGGAAGGGCCACCACTTGCAGCATGCTTTTGTGAGCTGAAGTGCTCATGCAATGCAGTTAGCCAATTTAAAAGAGATTATGCTTGAATATATATCACCCTAAGTGATACAGTATATAAAACTGTTAGTGTTGCAGCAAAGCTCCAAGCAGGATGTAGCTTTCATGGCAGTTACTTTTAGGTGGAAGATAATATTCAGCATTATGTTAGCAAGTTCAAGTAATAAAGTTAAAAACAGCGGAACGAACTAGAAAATTACATTACATTGACAATAACCTCGCCACTCTGAGAAGATGTGCAGAGGACTCCCATTGAGAAAAGTGGTGCAAGATTCCAGGCAAATCCTGCTGTGATGATTAGACAGTATAGATTATTTACCAAGATTGTTGTGTAAATATTGAACGGAAGAGTTCTTAAGAGTTGATTGGACACCAGTTAGACCAGCATTAAGCATAAACCAGCCAATAACTGGAATGGAAATCCAGGATAGATTTAGAGAGGCTGCCAGTTGGCAGATGGTGCTTCATCAGGTGTCTTCTAATTAATCAGTACAAGCTTTGTTTTCTCCACTCAACCAGGTAAAAGATAAGACAGACCTATTACACAAAGCGGCTTACAGCGCAGTGCAACAATATTGCTCAATTCAGTCTATCAGAAGCTTTAATGCTTGGATGAGCCAGAGTTAATCTCACTCACTCTAAACCTTCAGTTTACTTTTAATGGGCTGACACAATCTACATACATACACACAAATTATTAATGTCATATCTGTTACTACTAATGACAATAGAAGCCTGAGTATAAAGGTGAGGAAGACCAACACTGAGACATTTAAAAGAAAGAAAGGTAACAGTTTATTTTAAGGACCAATTCCTGCTACTAACTAGTTGCTTATTAGCACACATATTACTAGCATATTGGTATAATGTATTTTCCTTATGCCTGGAATGCAAAATAAATAAATCCTCTTTACGATATAATTTCCTGTCCTGTCACACCACAACTTTGATTTGGTGGACAAAAATAGTTAAAATATGAATAAGCAGTAAATCTTAATTAATACAGTTTTCTTTAATAATTTCATTATTATCACAATGATATCAAGACAGTGTGTCACCTATATAATTTCTGACTTTTTCCAATTTTGCTGTCTACTTTTTGGAATAACCTTCAGGGTGGGAATACTTATGATACCTAAAAATGCAGCTCAATGAGATCTGGAACAAAGCATGAGAGAAAAGTAGAGGGAGGGTGGCTGTGATATTCAGCCATTATTGTCTATGCGGCCACATGATAAGTACACTACACTTAACTGAACACACACACACACACACACACACACAAAGGCTATAGGTTACTGCTTTCTCTCATACAACACACACGCACACATCTCACAGGCTGTCTGACAACAACAGGCACATAAGTCCTACTCCATTTCTGTGTGTCAAATTCTCCTCAAACTTTCATGGGGCTGAAGAACAATCCTGTTATAGTCTGGCAGTGAGAAACTGACACGCTCTGTTGTTTACACATCCTGCAGTTACTCTATCCCCGTGTAACTATACCGTCATGGCAACAGACTGACAGGTTACCAGTGCGCCTATAATGCGAGCGGACTCTTTACCGCCGGGTTGCAGATCTCCTTTGTTCTGAACGGAGTGATTATTTAGCATGAGACGGAAAGAGACGCCACGCCTGAGCTAAAATAAGCAGTGAAAGCTATCAGAGAGATAGTGATATACAGATGATACACACACACAAGGCCTGATATAACCTGAAACGCTCTGTGTTTTTTTTAAATAAATAAACTGAGGATGGTTTGCTGGTCTACTGGGTTAAGCTGGTCTAGAGGGTCTCCCAGTTTGATCAGTTGACATTAGCCTAAACCACATAGAAGACCAGTTAAGAACAGCAGTCCAGCTTAGGCTGATTTAAGGTGTTTTTTTTTCTCAGCAAAGTAGGCCAAACCAAACAAACAGAAGTGTGACATTTAAGAACATACTTTACACTAGTATGTGAACATAACACTTCTAAGCTCCATTTCGTGCAACATTGTGTCTCAGAATGTCAGACTGTAATTCATATCGTCATAACGCAATTACGTAACACATTTTCTAGCGTTACTACTAGTGGTCGACCGATATGGGTTTTTTGACAGCTGATGCCGATATCTTGGAAAGCAGGGAGGCCGATGGCCGATATAATTTTATTTATTTTCGTTTATATTTAAGAAATTTTAA
>NW_015664013.1:536816-549879 GCF_001515625.1 Sinocyclocheilus rhinocerous
ATTTTTCACAAATAAATAAATATTTAATAAAAATCTAATTAAAAAGGAAGTAAACACGGTAACCAACAGGGCACTCAGTATTCTGGGAAGTTTGTGTGCATTGGGAATCATATTTTTTCAAATAAAGCCATGGTAACACTCATTTTCCATACAGCACACAGTGAAAATGATTCGACTAAGTTTGCAAGGTTTTTGAAATTAGATGTTCATTAGTCATTCAAAGATTTGTTTAAATTATATAAATGCGTATTTGCTGAATGCTGACGGCAAATGAGAAAGTATTATAATGTTTGTCTTTCTATTACTAATAATATTAAAGCAATCGTTATAATACTTTTTTGTATATTTTTATATTTATACATTTTAATTCCTTTGTTTAACAGTTCTATCTGATTATTAGATAGACTTCTATCCATATTAGACAGAATTGAACGACAACAGCGAACAAGAGGGAAATTGTGAGCACTGTGTGCTCAGGCACTGCCGTTCTCAGCGCCGTCAAAATAAAAGCCACATTGAACACATCGGCCAAACAGAAAAACGTATCGACCGATGCCGATATTTGAAAAATGCCAAATATCGGCCGATATATCGGCCTTGGTGATATATCGGTCGACCACTAGTTACTACAAGGGGTGCTATAGCGTTGTGTAAAGCATTAGGGAACAGTTAGCTACTGTATTGTCATTGCAGAATAATAGTTTTGCTGATCAAGTTACTTAAAGTTAGTGTCAACTGGTCAATGTTACTAACTACTGCACATGATATAATAATAATCACATAATAATAATCACATCCAGAGTAAAAAAGACATTTGAACAATATCACTGCTGGTTTGTTACCTCTACAATAACACAAGAAAGCATGTTAAAAATATAACAAAACAGTACACCTGCAATGCATTTGGCCATGCGCTCGCAGATATATTTGCATAATTGTGTAAAGTAGTACATTTCTGGCCCAAGACTCAAAGCTGATTCAAAAAGAGTTATACTTTGGTGTGTCGCTATGCTAACAACTCAATAGTCTGAGTACAAAAAACACACCACAAAATACTGGGTGAAAGTTTTTTTTTTTTTTTTTGCCCTTTATATTCTTTTGAATGTGCACTTGTAGAGTGTCTCAAATTTTAAAAGTACATACACAACTGTACTTGCAGATAATATAATGTAATATTAATTAAAGTCAATTTTTAAGTCCCGTTAAAGACAGTACACTTCATGACTGACATTAATTCCTGTAGTAAGTACTCTTTTAAACAAAAAGTATTCTAGTATAGATCATTTTCACAAGGGTTCTAATGCAACAAAGCACTGGGATATTTCTTACTGACACTCAGTATTGAAATGTATAATCAACATTTTCCTGCACTCTCACTTTCTTTCAACTAAAATGGATCAATACTGAACTTAATTGAGCTGAATAATGGCACATTTGTCTTCTATAGAGCTGCTAGTTGAATTGAGTTTGTTTCATAAGTGATGAACGTTGCAACATTGACACTGTTACTGAAATTTTATTAACATTGAACTAAATTGAGCTGAATAATAACAATATTGTCTTCTGTAGAGCTGCTTTATGACTGACACTGAATTTGTTTCCATAACTGAAGACTTTTTAAACATTAACACTGTTATTTTCCTGTTTTACTGTGATGCTGCATTAAACAATATTTATTGTAAAAAGCGCTATACAAATAAATGTGACTTGACTTGACTCTGTACCATCTTGAATTCTTCACCTTTTTTTCTTGTGTATTCTGCATTCTGTGATTGCATACTTTTAAACTGGCTTTGGGAGTGCTTATGGTGACTAAAATCCTCTCTAGGTAGGTAGTGTAGCTCAATACAGTAGGCTTCACTAGGTTAGTACATCAATCATTTCAGAAACTCTAAAAACTGTATCACAGCATCAAGGCAAGCAAACCGGAAACATGACAGGTCTGTGAAGGGTGGCAAATAACCCCAGCAGGAACAATGCAATGAAGCCCACAGAAGTGTGCTGCTCAGCAGGAAATGATGCATGTGATGTCAGCAAAGACACTTTTACCCTGTCTCTGTGGAGCCTCAGCCTCTGTTCATTTACTCACAGTGCTGGCCTTTCTGTTTGTGTGTGTGTGTGTGTGTGTGTGTGTGTGTGTGCGTGGGCGTGTGAGTGAGTGTCCCACTGCATGTGTGGGTGAATTTGCCACTGACTTTCTCAAGGCAACGGCCAGTGGTACCCTGCTGTCACCAAGGCAACCGAGAAGATCATTCAGATCTCTGTGTATCTGCCTCCAGCACGTTAGTATCCATGAGACGTGTCTTTGTGAATCATAGTTTGGAGTGGATTTTGAAGTTTACAGTAAATAGTGACAGTGTGGAAGATATCGATCTGACAACGTATATAATGATAGCCAATGTCAGCTATGTTCAAATTTATCATCGCATATGTTTACTAAAATTAATGACTATTAATGCTACCTATTTGCCTTCTATTTGTTTTAATAATAAGTACAAGCTGCGACTGTGCCAGACGTTACTCCATGCAGAGAACATATCACATCACTGAATATTATAATTGATTTAAGCAATATTATCCACTAAATTCAGGACCTGAATTTCATTTAGGAAACCATTTAGGTCTAAAAATAAAGTGTAAATTAGAAACACATTAGTCCTTAAAATTAACGTTACAAAAGTTATTTAGTTAAGAGCAGTGATTGATCTTTTTTTTGTGTGTGTTTTGTTGTTTGATTAACATTAATGACAGACAGCACAGCTTTATTAGTTTGCTGTCCCTTTAAGACTGACTGCATGGTTTCAATATACTGATACACAACGGTTTTCTTTCTGAACTGCTGGCATTCACTTAAGACAAAACCGACTGTGTTTATGAGGATACTCGCCAGGACGTTTATTTTGATATAATTTTGTGTGTATTTGGCCGCTTACGCGCAATAAGCTGTGAAAAATAACTCCATTTGGTACTCATGAGGTGTTTGTGAGGTGGCTTTATATCCACATGCTTTGGATGTGACTGTGAGCACACAGAAAACCGTTGTGGAGTGTGCGAGTACCGAATGGTTTAAAAGATTTTTAAAAAGAGGTGCAAATGATACAGTTTTGTGACGATTCCGATTAGGTGGGTGACAATTCTGTCAACTGTCCCAAAACGCGAGGAAAAATCTCGTATCACAGCATGCAGCGGTTCTCTTGTAGTGCAGGCGAGATGCGCTGATGTAAGCCATTTTGAGAAGGTGAAAGAGACGAGGTACCGCTGAATCGCTCATGCTGTTTTCATATGACTGAATTGATCTGATATTCTGTGTGGATTTATTTACATCTAACCTACATGCTATATTAAATAAATGTTTGCGGGAATTTCCCGCATATAAACGTGAAACCTGTGGGAATGAGTAAAACTAGGTGATATATGCGTGATCCCACACCAGCCTAATTAAAATATATATTCTATAGCACAGAGATTTGTGAAATTAATTTCCATGACTTTTCCAAAACTTTCTGGGGTTATTAATTTTTCCAAAACTTTTCCAGGCCTGGGAATTGCCATTTTAAAATTCCATGACTTTTCCAGGTTTTTCATGGCCTTACGAACCGTAACGCATGCACGTATCACCGGCACATCGGTCTTCAGTCCGAGTCAAACCGTTTCCTCAGTTCAGTGACTGTTGGAGGAACTGGAGCACTGAATGAGTGGGCAAAAACCAACATCATAGGATCATATTTGGCTAAATTCAAGTCGGAGTGACTGTCAGGCACATCAGAAAGTGAGTTTTGATTGATTAACTGATCTGTGTTGCTCGAGCCAAGAACTGTTTCAGACAGTTCAGTCCAGTTTGGTGAACTGGTTCAACTAATGGCGCTTTTCCACTGCATGGTACGGCACGGTACGGCTCGGTACGGTTCACTTTTTGGGGGTTTTCCACTGGGTACAGTACCTGGTACTTTTTTTAGTACCACCTCGGTTGGGGTTCCAAGTGAACCGTACAGTTACCAAAACGTGACGTGTAAACTCTGCTGATCACGGATTGGCCGGAAAGAATCGTCACTACCTACGCAGGTACTACCTACCTACACTGAACTTGCAACACAAACACAAAAGAACCGCTAGATTTAAATCAACACAGCCAGCGAAGGATCGAACTCAACTGTTTTGAACTGAGCGCACCTTTTTTTAACAACCAAAAGGTTTTGTTGTCTGTTGCGGAAGAACAGACTTTCCTCTCGTTGATAGCAGAGGAGCGGATCCAGCGAGAGCTTGATAACGCGGAATGAAAAAGTTTTTTTTAGGAGTCGTGGTAGTAGAAGCGGCGCAACTATAACGACATGTGAATAATCCCGCCCACTCTAAAGCGGTATTGAACTGCAGTGGAAACGCAAACCGTGCCGAGCCAAACCGTGTCGTGCCGTACTGAGCCGTGCCGAGCCGAGTTGTACCACGCAGTGGAAAAGCGCCATAATTCACCAAAAAGAAAAAATAATGATTAGTTTGTGAACTGGACCGTTTGCCTGAGGCTATGGATTACATAATAATGTTGTAATGTTCTGTTTCTTGCACAGACCGATTGTTTCTCTTCATAAGACCTCAATATATCATCAGGAGCCATGGGTATTAATTTTGTGCTCCTTGATATTCTTTTTTTTTTTTTCAAAGACGCACATTTTCATTTTTGGGTGAACTATTCCTTTACGCAGACAATCTACTAATACTCTACTGACTGGTAGCTGACATGTAGTTGCAAAGTTTCTTATAGCTAGTAGACTGTCTAAAGTGGACCATCAAAATAAAGTGTTACCTATAATGCACGTCTTATTAACTATTTTGTAGTGCTTTTTGGAGCTTAACCGTCCCTGTACATTTTCACTGTATGGAAAAGAGCTGCATTAACATTCTGCAATTTGATTCATTTTCCTTAATGCAATAACAATCTCTTCTATGTCAACTGTCATATTTTGCACTGCATCATGAACAAACCTGCCTGCATAAGACAGAGGAGTGTCATGTGCTCAGGATGAGCTGTGAATGAAATCCAGTGAGCGGTTTCAGAGTGTGTGAAGGGCTAAACATAGATGTGACTGCTCTTGAGTGAACAGCTCCTCCTGGGCCTGTAATGACCATGTGCTGACACTACAGATGAGAGGAAGACACACTCTGGAGGGTAATTTGATGGTAGTGCTGTTTCTGGGCCGTAATTCCAGAGGAGAACAAGCGAGTCACATCACAATGGGGGGAAATTGCTAGCCGCTGTGTTTTTCAAAGAATGGGGTGGGGAGCCATGTACGGAGATTCAGTTCACCTTGACCCGATAGATGCATTAGGGTTCCATGTAGGGTTCCATTTTTTTAAAATATGCTTTTATTTATTTATGGTTATACAGTTCTTTTTGACTTAATGTCTAATGACAAAACCTACCCTAACCAAAAAGTTTTGTAGTATCAGATATAATACATGTTACTCCAGAGAATTTCAGAAAAATGTCACAGTGCTACCACATGCAAGTATAATGCATAAGCAGGCACTTAAAAGCATTTACAGTATACTAAATGCATTCTCTGTTGCACTACTCCAAAATGATTCATAATATTAAAGGGGTCATATGATGCTGCTAAAAAGAACATTATTTTGTGTATTTGGTGTAATGAAATGTGTTTATGCGGTTTAAAGTAAAAAAAACACATTATTTTCCACATACTGTACATTATTGTTTCTCCTCTATGCCCCGCCTTTTTGAAACGCGTCGATTTTTACAAAGCTCATCGGTCTGAAAAAGCGAGGTGTGCTGTGATTGGCCAGCTATCCAATGCGTTGTGATTGGCCTGACGGAGTTGGTCTGAACTCCGCTTCGTCCACGGTGAAAGTTGATGTATTCCCTCAGCGGTAGGTGTGGCTGACTCTGAACTTTTATAAAGAATATCTCTTTGGATTTGAGACTTTAGTCTTTGCAACTTTACAGATCTTCTTTATGCACCAAGAGCTTGTAACACTCCAAAGATAAAGGAAAAATTGAAATTGCATCATATGACCCCTTTAATATTAACTAATGGATATTTAGTATCAAAGCTGCCCTGTGTGGTGTTTTTTTCATAGTTTAATGTGCTCAGATAAACATACAGTAAGTAAGCAATTCCTAAGTTGATCCCCCCAAAAGTAAACAATGTGTCTCTGCTGTGCTATCAAAACAGTGTTTGCTAAACAAACAAACAAACAAAAAAAAACCATTTTGTTTGACTATAGATTGATGCAGGAATGAGTCCTAATACCTGGAAATAAGTTAACATTTTTTGCACTTCCCAAAGTCAATGGGATTCTTGAATGGGGTTAAATGCCTGAAATAAAATCTGTGGTTTATAATAAGCTCAATATATTTTCATGTTTTATTTTACGACATAAAATTCATGTGTAATACCCCACTCATGATTTTAAGCTTTTACATGCCTTGCATGTTGCTAATAAATGACAATGGACAAATTCTATTGCTTTCTGTTGAGAGAACCAGAATAATGTTAACTTACAGGTTGGCCTACAAAGATGTCATCCCTCCAGAACTCTATTGTGATCGGCCAAACACAATAACACTGGCTCAACCAAAGACATGAATCTGTGTTGTTTACCAATGGCAGATTTATGCAGTTGGGTTTGGTGATGCAAGTAGCGCAGAAATGATACTTCTTCTGAGAAGAAGTCTTCTCAGACAAGAATAAGTGATGGACTGCAAGTTGTAACACACAGTTTCATTTTAGGTCAAGTCAAGTCACCTTTATTTATATAGCGCTTTATACAATACTGGTTGTGTCAAAGCAGCTTTACAGTATCAAACAGGAAAATAGTTTGTCAATAATGCATGAGGACAATAACAAAGAGTCATTTTTCCAGCTAAAGTCAGTTCATTGTTGATTAAGTGATGTCATCATCCAGTTCAGTTCTCTTCCAGTAGTGTTTGTGCAATCAGTCAAGCATCCCTATCTAAGCAAGCCAAAGTGACAGTGGCAAGGAACCAAAATTCCATCGGTGACAGAAATGGAGAAAAAACCTTGGGAGAAACCAGGCTCAGTCGGGGGGCCAGTTTAGGTGAAAGCATGATGCTTGCAACATCATTTGTGGTAGTCTTTCCTGTCTCAAAATCTGGACGTGTGCAGAGATTCAACACAGAGCTTTGTGAAGCAAACTGCCCCAAACTCCAGAATGTCACCACATGTGGTGCATGAACTACCATGCTGTGTTGTAAGGAGAATCTGTGAACTGACTTGACTTGACTGAATACAGGTGTGCTTGAATTAATCAGAGCGTTTGAAGGATCACAGAAAGCTGAAGTGAGTGGTGGCGTGGGATTGGGTGTGACAGGAAGCAGACAGGGCGGGATAATCAATGAGAGTGGAGTGATGTTCCTCTGTCAAGCGCCCGATCTCAATATTTGATTATCTGACAAGTCTGAGACAGGACAGGCGTGTATCATCACAGAAGCCACACGGTCGCACCTGCATGACAAAACATGACCGCCAGCCACTGATTCACCAGGACAGGTAAAGACGCTGCCGTTTACTGCCGTTTATATTCAGCTTCCCTCAGCTACTTTTAATGCTGTCGGCCATTCAGCATATAAAGTCGGAAAATTTAGCCTCCTATACGGAAAACTTTTCAACAAAGTTTCAAAATTACATGAAAACTTACACGGATAGCTGTGTATTATGAATCCAAGAAGATACATGAGACACAGAATGAACAAGATATATGGGAGCTTTAACTAAAGACTGAAGAAAAGAACACAACATCCAAAAACATTAACGCAAGACATAGAACTGAGAAAAATTACGGTAAACACACTGGCATTGCTAATCAACAGAACAAGAACAGATGTGTAACTCCATTAGGAACCATGGAGACAAACTAGTGGTGGGAAAATGGGAGCAGAGCAAGCTAGAGCTGCATCCGAAATCGCATACTTCCTTACTATATGGTAGGCGAAAAATAGTATGTGACAAAAGGAGTATTTCCTAATTCACAGTACTCATAAAAGAGTAGGCAAAATGTACCCGGGTGACCTACTACTTCCGGCTTGATTCTGAAGTGTGCATATGATCAAAGTCCCTTTAAGGCAAGTGCAACTCTGCACTTGCATGCCCGAGAGGTGTTTCAAAGATGGCCTCCTATAGGTAAACATCAAATACTCCAAAACTGTTCACCAAGCTTACGATTACATATCATATTTAAAATCACCAATGAAATCTGACAACAACTGACTCATAAATGTTGTTTCTTTTGCTCATATTGTTTTCCAGGCTAGAGCAGCCAGTGCGCATGCGCAGTACTGAGCACACGTCTCAGAACGATGACTGTTTCTATAGCAACCGGGACTTCTAATGGCAGCTGCGGTGACGCAATGACTTTACCGATTAGCGATTGGCTGTTTTATTCAGAAGGCGGGGCTTCCTTCGATATTGAGTGTTGCATTTTTCCCCATTCAAAACTATACGAGTGACACGTCTTGGGTATTCTAAAGTCTTTGATATTATGGACACTTTACTATCCCACGAGGCCACAGCAGAGGATTTATAAATCATAGATATGTATACGTAGATGCCTCATTAGTGACTGTTTCTATGGGCCGCTACACGTAAGCCGTCCGCCAATTTGGAAGGGTCAACTTGACGTCATTAACCATAATAATCAATGAATATTCAAAGATGCCACAATCCTTACATATATATGGTTCCGCCCGTCTCTCGCATTCTCACCTGTGAAAGGTTATCCCGTTTCTTTGGGAATTTAAATCCCGGTGGTTTTTTACAACCATCGGCTGTGCAGGATTGTGGCATCTTCGAATATTCATTGATTATGGTGAATGACGTCAAGTTGACCGCTGCAAGATTGGCAGACATGCTTGGAGCATGCTTGGAGCTGTCGAATGAGGCATCTACCTATATCTATAGCTGTGTCCGAAACCGCCCCCAATTCCCCAAATATAGTGCACTATATCGGGAGTCGGCCATTTTGTAGTGCTGTCCGAATTCTGAGTGAACGACTTCATTCCCTACATCCGTTCACTACTTTATACTAGGGCTGTGCGATTAATCGAAATTGAATCGAAATCGCGATTTGGAAACACGCTGCAAATGCTTACAACACAACCAAATAAAGAAACACGCTGCAAATGCTCACAACACAACCAAATAAAGAAAGCGCTGCAAATACTTACAACACAACCAAATAAAGAAGGCGCTGCAAATGCTCACAACACAACCAAATAAAGAAAGCGCTACAAATACTCACAACACAAACAAATAAAGAAACGCGCTGCAAAAACAGAAAAACAAAAACACGTTGCAAATACTCACAACACAACCAAATAAAGAAAGCGCTGCAAATACTCACAACACAACCAAATAAAGAAAGCGCTGCAAATACTTACAACACAACCAAATAAAGAAAGCGCTGCAAAAACAGAAACGTGCTGCAAATGCTCACAACACAACCAAATAAAGAAACACGCTGCAAATGTTCACAACACACCAAAATAAAGAAAGCGCTGCAAATACTCACAACAGAACAAAATACAGAAACACACTGCAAATACTCACAAAACAACCACTTACAGGAATATACTCCAAATACTCAGAGCTCAACAAAATACAAAAACCAACTGCAAATACTCACAACGCAATGGAGTACAGGGACATGCTGAAAATACTCACAGTGCAACCAAATACAGAAGCATGCTTCAATTACTCACAACACAACCAAATACAGGAACATACTGCAAATACTCAGAGCACAGCGAAATTCAGAAACCAGCAGCAAATGCTCAACACAACCAAATAGAGAAACACGCTGCAAATATTCACAACACAACCAAATACAGAAATGCGCTGCAAAAACTCAACGCAATGGAATACAGAATACAGTTGCTGTTGTGAACTTGCAAGCACGATGTCAGACACTGTAATATGCTCTGGTCCCCTCCCTGCTTACCGTGGTGACGAGATACATAGCAGACTGTCGTCACTCAATGGCTGGATGTCTAAGTGGTGCCCGCCGCATAACATAGGTTTCATAGACAATTGGACGAGTTTTTGGGGCAGACCTGACCTGTTGAAAAGAGATGGTCTTCATCCCTCCAGGGATGGTGTCGCTCCTCTTTCTAGAAATATGGCACATAGTCTTAGAGTTTGTACTTGACTAACTGGGGCCCAGGTCAGGAAGCAGACAGACTGGCTAAACCGACCGTCTGCTAGCCACCTCACGTCACAGAAATCAGTTAATTCTCAGCCTATTGTCACTTTGCATTATTGACACACTGTTTTCCTAATTAATGCTGTACAGTTGCTTTGACACAATCTGTATTGTTAAAAGCGCTATATAAATAAAGGTGACTTGACTTGACTTGTGAGTATTTGCAGCACGTGTTGTCAGTCTGATGAAGATGTTTTCATGTGCATGTGTTTTTTTATTTGCACGAGTTTTCTTCAGTTGCAGCGGGTTGCACTCTCTCAGCCACTGTAGAGGCCTCACTACTACGGCAGAAGATTAGGTCCATCCTGTGTGATGAACAGTCGTCTTGTGGTACTCTGACAGGACGTTGTTGACAGAAGCTGGAGAGGATATACAGAAATGCAAAAGCTCTGAATCTTGCAATTTTGCAAAAAGTGTTCTGGAGCTCCATGATGTCTAGTGCACCAAAATGGCAAAACACAAACCAGCCAATGATAGGATCAAGCTGCCCAAATAGATCAAGAACACAGATGTCAGACAAAAGATCCAGATACTTCTGTCCAGACATAAGCAATCTTTTTGGGAGGAGATGCACTGACATTGTTTTCTGAATACAAGTGTTTTTTACATTAATGATTAATGAGTAACCAATGAAATGATCATTCATTTTAATGACAATCAATTATAAAAAAAACAAACAAACAAACAAAAAAATCCTGAAATCAGATATCCCTAGTGAGGAAGTTCCATAATGTTTCACTTGAAATAATGAACTAATTGGCTAAAATCATATATCCCAACATAAGAGGAGAGTGAGCTTGATTCATCTCAACATTGGTTAATATCGATAACATCATAATTATTAGGGCTGGGTTTTGACACAAATTTCCAGATTCGATTCGATGTCAATGTCGATTATTTTGGATATATATCAGATACAATACATGCCAAATTTTCTCAAGGAAAAAAATCTCTCAACTAATGCTGTAAAATATACACTAGAGTCAGTTGGTACTACATTACAATAATATTGAAGGTTAAAATTGACTGATTTGTTAAAATTACACTTAATGAAGTTTTTTAAATAATAAAGTTACAATTACATAATAATATTTCTACTTCAATTTGTTTTTTTTTTAGCTCCCGCGGGAGCTGAATGCATGCTGCACGTTGCGTCGCGGTGAGAACATAGAAAGGACCTGACGGGAAATTTCTCCCTATCAGTAATTTCTTTTGTTTATATAGGAAATGTATAGTGTGGATCTGTCTGCAGTTATTAGACAGATGGTTTATATCATGTCCTTCTCAGATAACCACATTATACTGCACTCTGGCTTGAGTAAAAAAAAGAAAAAGAAAAGAGCCTTCCATCCATTCCAAAAGAAAAAGAAAAGAGCCTTCCATTCCTTCCCGATCTTCGTTTGGAGATCGAGGAGGTTTGGAAAAATCCATTCTCGTCCCGCATCCACAGATTCCAGCATACTAGTTATGCCAACATCGAGGGGATGCGTGAGAATGGTTATGAGAAGATGCCACCTGTTGAAGAGACGCTGGCCTGCTATCTCTCCATCAGGGAGACATCTTCTCTTAAGGCTCCCTCCCTTGGCAGCAGGTCAGGCTGCAGTGTCGTTGCACACCATGGTGGTGCTTCAGGCTTTTCAGGCTGATCTGCTGAAAGACCTGGATAAAGGCAGGGTCTATCCCCTGATGAGGTGGCTGAGTTGCGTCGCACACCTTTAAATCCTTCATTCCACGAGTGTCCAGGCTTCGGACTTCGCCTCCAGCCTATATCATGAGCCTGAGTCATGCGCGGGAGCCATGGATGGTGAGTACGATCCATTTTTATCTACTCTACTGCTAGTTCTTGTGTATTTGATGCTAGTCTTTCTCTGCAGCGCTACTCGGACCTGTTATGTTTTTCTGACTTTAGGTTTGACCCACCTGCTAAGTCAGGACTTCCTGCTGTTGACCGATTACAGTGATGGATTCACTCATCGGTTCTGATTCCAGGCTGGTGATAGCCCTCATATTCGGCTTGGAAGTTTCTGAGGAAGTCTCCCAGCATTAGGTCCCCAGTATAACGCTGCAACCTCAGGACCTGTGGGTCCTTCTCGTGGGCTAGTACTCTTCTGAGTACATGCTTCGCGACATGCTCCCTATCTTCTGGCCAGGTGCGAACTACTCATTTCTCACCCTGAGAGGTCTCCTGAGATTTGAATCGTTCCTTAACCTTCATGCACGTTCTCTGAGCTAGAGTTCCTCTCGCTGACGCGTTGAGGAGCTCAATGCTCCATAGACTTAAGAGGGATTTGTGTTTCTGTGGGAACCCCTCCTTTGTGCTTCTGCTATGAGGAGCAGTAAGCTCTATACGCATGAATGGTTATTGGGTCCCGCTATTTCTTCAGATTCTATCGGGTCTGGTTATACGGGACCCACACTCTCCTTCAGATTCTATCGGGTCTGGTTATACGGGACCCACACTCTCTATCGAGATAGAGAGCATGAGACCATGTCCAGTTGCACCAGTGGACTGTCTCTTATTGGGCCCTGCTGGGTTACCCCTTCTAATCTAGCGCCCCCTTCTGGTCGAGCTAAGAAGTGCTCTCCTCTCTGTGAGGGTTAGCTATGAGTCACTCCGTGGCAGTGACATCAGGTAGTTGGGCCACTTGCTACTTCCCTGATAAGCTGCCCCTATTCAAGTCAGGCAGTGCTCCCCTCACCTCAGAGGGTTGTCTTTGAGCCTGCCGCTCCCGATTGAGTTGCTGAGGACTTCTGGGCATCTGTGAGCAGATCTCTATAAAATCCATACTATGGTAAGTGCACACGCTAAGCTTCTGTGCACTTTCTAAAATCC
>NW_015664013.1:550081-556551 GCF_001515625.1 Sinocyclocheilus rhinocerous
CGTTCTAAAATCCTGTATGGTAAGGGTTACGCGTTGTCAGTAGTGGTCAACCGATATATCGCCAAGGCCGATATATTGGCCGATATTTGGCATTTTTTAAATATCAGCATCGGCCGATAAGTTTTCCTGTTTGGCCGATGTGTTCGAGGCGGTTTTGACGGCGCGACGGACTTTTATTTTGACGGCACTGAGAACGGCAGTGCCTGGGCACACAGTGCTCACATTCTCCCTCTTGTTCGCTGTTGTCGTTAACAGTTCTGTCTAAATACGGATAGAAGTCTGTCTAATAATCAGATAGAACGGTTAAACAAAGGAATTAAAATTTTAGAGGGTTATTTATGAGCATGGTGCTTTCTTCCGAGTGTTCGAGTTCTCTCCCCTTCTGAGGGGCTGAATTCACCGCTCCGTGGGGTGATCTCGTGGTGGTGTTTAGCAGTGCTCCCCTCTATCAGAGGGTTGCCACGCACGCGAAGTCCCTGTGCACTTTCAAAAATCCACGCTGTGGTAAGTTCGCACATCAAGCATTTTGCGTTCTTTCTAAAATCCTGTATGGTAGGGGCTACGGGCTTCGTGCCCTTTCTTTGAGTCAGTTAGGCCCCGGTTCGACCTTGGGCACCACTCTACCTATGTATCCTTAGCTGGGTGTTATGCTCCCTCAGCTAGGTAACTTATTGCTAGCCATTCCAGCATTATACTATGAGTATGAGTTGATGCTTCTCAGACGTATTGTTCTTGGGATGAGCCATTTCCATCTATGGACTGCTCCTTCAAAGTGCCACGAGGGCCCCTTAGAACGGTATCTTTAAAATCCATGATATGGTAAGTGATAATGTCACTGACAGCCGTCTAACGTCCCAAGGGCAACTCCCTTAAAGCTTTGGTAGAGTTGGTACTAAGTGCTCGCCTGTGGTTTGGCATGCACTCCCCTCAGCATGGTGGCGTGGGTATACAGTTCGGCTTCGTGCCCTTTCTTTGAGTCAGTTAGGCCCCGGTTCGACCTTGGGCACCACTCTACCTATGTATCCTTAGGATACCTACTTTAACAGGATGTTGCTACTAGGGGTCTGTTGAGACAGGACGCAGTTCGAAGTTCCCTTGAAAGGGAACGTCTCAGGTTATGTATGTAACCATGGTTCCCTGAGTAGGGAACGAGACAATGCATCCTCTAGTTTCCCTGCCATGCTTCGGACGCAAGCTTCAGATGAAGAAGCGGATGTCGTGTTCTCCTGGCGCCCTTTTATACTGTGATCGTGCAGCGTAACGACCTCTTGAGGACGCAGTGTCTACTGCCTCTGCCTACAGTAAACTGTATAATGAATATGTTATATGGTGCATATATTTAGCAAAATGCCCCTCTCTACAGTTAATTTTTTTTATGTGACTAATGAGTTTATGGACACCGAATATGTTTTTCTGAGGTAAATGTGATGTTACGTGACATTGTTTACAAGCCATTATATTGACGTCTTTGCGCTGGAGGAGATGATCAGTTCACGTGCGCCTCGCGCTTCCACGTCTGTTGAACTGAGGCGCTACAGCGATCTGTTACTCCACATTAAACAGTGCCAAAACGGCATTTATTGTTTGAATACTGCAATACAATGGACAGAATTTGAAATCTGAGACTTTGTTTCATATTAAAAGTACCAAAGCACAATGCTTATTGCGATATATTGGCTGGGAAGTGCCCTTCAACTTTCCATCCATTAACTGAAAACAGGCTAGACCAGGGGTGGCGAACTCTTGTCCTGGAGAGCCGCAGCCCTGCAGAGTTCAGCTCAAACCCTAATGAAAACTTACCTGCCTGTAGCTTCCTAGTAACCGTTCAGACCTTGATTAGCTTGTTCAGGTGTGTTTGATTAGGGTTGAAGCAAAACTCTGCAGGGCTGCGGTTCTCCAGGACCGACGTTCGCCACCCCTGGGCTAGACTAATCGATTCTTGGGATTTAAAAATCGATATTGTTCCGTAAAAATGAGAATCGATTAATATCGAGATATCGATATTTTTTACCCAGCCCTAGTAATTATTGTTTTAACAATGTGCAAGCTGACATTATTATTACAGTTACATTTTAGACACAATATTGCCTGTTTTTTTTTCTGTTTCACCAACAAAAATTGTTTTCCAAACAAAACTGGAGCAGAACATTTACAGCAAAACGGCTGTGTTTTGTTCCTAAATGAATCTGTTTTTGAATTAATCATTTGAGTCAATGATCATTGATCCATTCATAATGTCACTTGATTTGTTTCTAAATGAATCACCCGTTTTAAAAGAATTATTTGAATTAATGATTTAATTAATCAATCATTAAGACAGGGACTTGCTGCCACCTACTGGTGGTTTTAGTTTCATATTTATTTATCCATGACAGGCCTAAACCAGCTTAGATACCAGCACAAAAATTATCACTATCAAAAAATAAAAATAAAAATAAAATAATAATAATAAAAATAAATAAAGAAAAAAGAAAAATCTCCCAAAATATCTAGATATAATTTTTTGACAATATTGCACAACCCTAGTGAACAACAGCTCTACATATACACAAATTATATATGTAATTATAAAGCTCTACATATACACAAATGATGTCACTAAACTTGCATTGTTAATGTTGAAGTACCACCAAACCTGCTGATGTGACTCATTGTGCAGCATGCAATGAACTTTGCATTGGACCAATACAAGAAGGAGTGTTGTGCTGCCACTCAGAATCTTATAGTACATTTATTGAATATGCACAGTCCCTACATTTTTATGCCTTTTAAATATAAACATTGTTGTCGCAAAATCTGTCGATTTGTCTCCGAGATAATGCTATCGAGCTGGCTAACATATAAGAGTTTTTTAATAAAACTGCTAAAATGATTTGTGATAGTTTTGGAAGCATTAATAAGAATGTGTTGATAACTACAAACCAATCAGTAATGTTCTTCATTGTATACCATGGTTTTACAGCAAAAGTGTGCTTTGACCCCCAGAAAAAAAATCCTTACTGTTGAGCCCTGTGTATATGCATTCATAATCTTTGGCACTTTACAGATTCTGGCTTATTAGAAGATTGGTTACTACAACACTTCTGTAAAAGGCCAACATTAAGTCAAGCCAGGAGTCTGCTAAAAGCCATGTGACAAATCTGAAATCTTCCGGAAGAAATTTTGTGTTTTGGCCTGACAGCAAATTGCTATTTTGGCACACACCAAATTCAGCCTAACTGCATGCTGCACCTTCTACAACTAGCAATCAGCTAAGATTTTCCATCTACAGATCTTTAAGAACTTTTAACTGAATATGTTTGTTAAAATGTAATTTGATAAAGATGAATCAGGTAAAAATGCAGTTTAAAACCTCTAAGTGTCAGAGCTAAGAAGGTAAGAAGCAAAAAAGCTACAAAGCTACTAAGAAAAAAATCTGAGTGACACTCGACATTCATCTCGAGCAAGGAGATTCACTACAATCCCTTTTCTAGCTCTCTAGCTCACAGCTCTGATAGAACTCATGAGGCTTCAATTGAAGCAAAGATGAACAGTGCTGCCACACTTCTTCACCCTGATTTTACCACACCAGGGGTCTAACACCTTTGCATCTGACCCACTTACAGACAAACCACCACAGACCACCTGAAGAACCCCCAGACATCTCTCATTTCCTCTGCAATGAAATACTGCAGAGGGACTTACATGACCGTCATACAGAATCAGCAAATCTCTGTTGCTAAAGTCATTTCATGCTCCTCTATTGGCTGATTCTCCTTAGCATGGTCAAATTGGCAGATTTCACCAAATAAAGCTGTCAAACTCTGTGAATACAGCAGGGCAACATATACAAGGAGTATTACCTCTTTCACATGTCCATCATTAGGACAACTCAATCACAAGGTGAGGTGTAACCAGCCGACTACTTCAACCACTCACTACTACAAGAGCAGATGAGATCTGTCCTGTGTGATGAACAATCAGCTTGTGGTACTTTGACAGGAAGCTGTAAGGAAGACAGAAGCTGGAGCAGTTATACAGAAATGCAAAAGCTCTGAATCTTGCAGTCTTGCAAATGCAAGAGCTCTGGGGCTCCATGACATTAAGTGTAACAAAACGGCAAAACAAAAGGATCAGGCTACCCAGATAGCCAAAAATAGCCAGGACAACCATGTCAAAGTACATATAGTATGAGCTTGTTCAACAACGTTATAGTGTGATTTATTTTATTTATATATATATATATATCATTTTATTTTATTTTTATCCTAATTTGTGTTTTGTGGGACCCGAGCACTCTGGATATTAAATGCAGTGCTATACCGGGTGAGCTACTGAGCAAGTTTACTAAATAAGAAAAGCCATACAGATGGAGCTGGTTATGTGCTGTCAATCATCCAGGTCAGAGTCAGAAAAACACACTAAAGTATCGCAAGTAAAGACATTTAACCTCATCACGCACTGTGACATCATGGCAGTTGTGATGGCTGTGGGAACTGTGTCAGTTGTTATTAAACTCTGCTTGAAAATGATCAGCCATATGCAGTGTTTTTTTCAATGGGCCATTAAAGTTGAGTTTGTTTTGTTAAGTGAATCAGAGATGTGACACACAGGTCAACTAGCACTTTCTATGAACCATGAGTGCGAGTGTTGTGAGAGCATAATAGAGCTTGAGTTATCCAGACACATTAACCTTAAACACACGCTATTAGAGATGCTGCCCTAGACCTGTCGTACAACACAGAAACACTGCATTACACATTCAATCACTCTCGCCTCTCCTACACAAAAATAACAACTTTTTCTGACAAGGCAAAAAACAATGTGTGACAATACTGCCCTGCCAACACTCCCGAGCTGACTGGAACTGGTCCTCATGGCCAGAAAACAGCCGTTAGCCAAGCATGATGGGTGGACAGTGGGAGGAGAGAACAGGCAAAGTAGCCAAAGCCCCTTTAAAAGCATGACGGCCATCTTGGAAATTATTCAAATGCTAACATTTTCAGTCCGCTTGAATGGAGACAGACTAAAATCTTTTCCATTCAACTTTATAATGAGCATCTGTCATGTTCCAAAAAGGACAAAAAGTACACTTTAGCACACTTTTAAATTGATGATAATACTTATTATGGAAATACTATACTTTAAAATAATATACGTAAGTGCGAAATGTAACGTAATGTAATGAACGTAATGTAATTCAGACATTTAAATGCATGTTATTTACAATTAAATGAAAATGTATTATAGTTTTAATTAATATTAAATGCAGTTAGTTGAACTTAAGAGTGCTTTTATGGCACACTTAAAGGTGCAGTAGGAGATCTTGGAAAATGATAACTTTAGCCTGATAGCACTGAAAGCGAACGTCCCACCCTCCCTGCAATCGCCGTCCAAAGCCACGCCTCCTGAACGCATATACGCTCACAGACCAGAATACCAGGCGTGGACTGGATTAACCGCTGGGCTACATCACGTGTCATTCACCGGTGAGAAAACTTTAAAAGTACTACAATACCAGGAAGGAAGATCAGGTTGTTGATGTTTGTCTGCCATTCTTGCTCTGTCTGCACAGCGTGCGTGAACGCGCTGATGACTTGTCCTGTCTGCGCGAACCCGGTGCGCAGAGGTATGCTAATACATACGTTGACAGGCAGGTAGGAAAGCATATTAAAACGCTCGGGCTGAGCATTTTGATTGGACGAACATTTCTTGATCCTACTCCTTCCACAGAATATATAAATACAGACAAATACATTTAGACCACTTAACTTAATGATTGCTATCGGGATGTGAAGAGACTTTCAACCAGCATAACGAAAACATTTTCTGAATACAATCACCTATTGCACCTTTAAGTAGGACTCAGGTGCATATTTCAAAGACAATAGAAGTAATTATGAAATGACATATAGAGAATATGTCATTTCATAATTACTTCTATTGTCTTTGAAATATGGTTACAGTGTACCACCAAATGTACTGACAAGTAAGAAAGGACCTTTGTTTAGTTATTAATATATTATCTGCAAGTACAGTTAAAAATATTTTAAAGATTTGAAGTACAGTAAGTACACTACAAGTGCACATTCAATACGAGCACATTTCTTTTTCACATGGGAAAAGCTAATGCACTTGTGTATTCTAGAGTTAAAGGGTTAGTTCACCCAAAAATGAAAATTCTGTCATTAATTACTCACCCTCATGTCGTTTCAAACCCGCAAGACCTTCGTTTATCTTCGGAACACAAATTAAGATATTTTTGATGGAATCTGAGAGCTGTCTGACCCTGTATAGACAGCAATACAACTGAAATGTTCCCAAGTCCAGAAACATAGCAAGGAGATCTGTAAAATAATCCATGTGACATCAGTGGTTCAATCCGCAATTATACGAAGCTACGAGAATACTTTTTGTGCGCAAAAGAAAAAAAATAACGACTTTATTCAACAATTCGTCTCCTCCGCATCACCCTGGTGCCATTTTGGAGA
>NW_015664013.1:556955-563193 GCF_001515625.1 Sinocyclocheilus rhinocerous
GAACGGAAACAGCGTATCCGTGTGACGCAGCTGACACAGAACAGCATACGCTGTTTACATCCAGCTGATACTCTCCAAAATGGCACGAGGGTGATGCGGAGGAGACAAATTTTTGAATAAAATCGTTTTTTTTTTCTTTCTTTTGCGTACAAAAAGTATTCTCGTAGCTTCATATAATTGCGGATGAACCACTGATGTCACATGGATTCTTTTATAGATCTCCTCGCTACGTCTCTGGTGTAGCGTCTGGACCAGTCAGACACACCATTTTTCATTTGATTTAACAAATCAATTATTCATTAGACTCACAAAGGCAGTGATTCGCTGGACATTATTTTATAGAAGAATTGATGAGTTCCGGTTAGGGTTAGGGTTCTGGTGAAGCGGCAGCAGCAGCGAAAGTTGAGCAGAACTTGATGCAAATGAGAAGCAAAACAGTTTGGCAACTATCAACAGGAGTGCACAAAGTGATCTACTCCAGCTGGACATCACAGCAGAGTAAGAAAAACACTAAACCAACAGGTCCTGCAATCTACGGTCATTTAATCGGTCAGTGTTAATACAGCTTATAAGGGCTGTTATAAAAACCAGGTAATGCATTTGCCAATTGCTTGTTAATGTTTAGCTTGTGTTTCTAAGTGGTCTGACTTCTCTATGTGCTGTTCTGTCTGTGACGGCTCTCGGCAGTGAGGAATCAGAGCAGTTTGACAGATAAGAGCCTCATTTGCAGTCGCTGAAGGCTGTATGATACTATGATGCAAAATCAAAAACGTACACATTTATAACCAGTGTTGGGGGTAACGCATTACAAGTAAAGCGAGTTATGAAATCAGATTCTTGAAATACTTTTTTTCTTTATTTTTCTTTACTTTTACTTTTTCTCATTCATTTAACTCATTTATTCATTAACACCACTCCTGTCCCCAGAGAAATTGGGAATGAGGTGCAGCAGCAGAGGCACTTCCTTCAGCCTGAGGCTTATTAATTTCACTCTTTGTGAGAAAGGGCCTTTACAGTTGCCAAAAATATAACTTTTGGGGTTTTTTGTTATAAAAAATAAATAAGCAAGCCAAGTCCAGGTGACAAAAAAGTAACGCAAAAGTAACGTAATGCATCACTTTCCATAAAAAGTAACTAACACAATTAGTTACTTTTTATGGAGTAACTCAATATTGTAACTTTCCCCAACACTGTTTATAACACATTATCAAGGCTTCACATCTAACTATGTAGCATTAGAGAAAATTATGAAAGGTGCACACTTGTTAGGACAGAGATAACTGTGTTCAATCATTTCTCAGCATGTGCTTAAAGTATAACAGCTACTTTACAATGGCTTTAAATATGGCTCATCCAATCAGAATTCACGGTTTAATCTGTCTTATAATAACGCCTGTTACATAACGCAAAGCTGTGTGCATATGTCAGACTTATTCATATGCCAGACTTATTAGTTTGTCTTATTCACTTATTCTTTTATTTTTCATCAAATATTGACACAATCTGTGTCTTTTTCCATCTATGTTCCTGCTTTTTATTCTCATTTAAGCATGCTACAACTTGCACTCCTACTCATCCAAAAACACATTGGTGCTGATTTACATTGTCTTGTTTTGGTTGTATTGTTTGTCTGTTTGTGGTCTATCTGTCCTTTTATCCACCCATTCTTCCTCTCTTGCAAATTGCAAACTCAAAATGTCCTATTTAATATTTTCTGCCTCCACCCACACCCTTTCCTTCACTACTCTGTTCTCTGTCTCATTCTCGCTTTCACTCAACAGCAATTTTTTATGAAACTGATAATGTGGACAACTAATTTGTTCTCATTTAACTAGACTTTTGACTATAGTCATAATGTCTGGTCAACTTTACATGGTCCACTTATTCTGGTCATTCTTTGTAATGAAGTAACCACCATTTTTTATTTATTTATTCATTCATTCATTTTATATATGTGACATTTAGGGGCATGTAAATCTGAAATTGGATTTAATCAAGCATGAGACATTTTTTTCTGACCACACAGTGCTTCATAGCATGACAGAATTCGTCAGTTAGTACTTATTCGATTAATTGATTTACCGTTGTTAAATTAATTTTGATATTTGTATAGAGCTATTTTTGTCATTTTGAGCCAATGAGATTTCACTGTGGTGGGTCTACTGGGTGCAAAGCAACAAATCAACTGCAATGATCCAGACTAACACATGTAACACATGAAATGACTGGTGCCACATTGCATATTTTGCTCAACTGAAATGTATATTTTACAGTAAAAAGGGATGTAGATGCAAATTAAAGGGATAGTCCACACAAAACAGAACATTTTGTTACAAACTTGCATGACTGAAATGAAAAGTTGTTCTAAACTTTGAGATTCTTTCTTCCGTTAAACACAAAAGAAGATATTTTGAAGAATGTTGAACCAAGAATTTAATCAACCAGTTGCTGGTAGCCATTGACTTTCATAATAGGAGTAAAAAAATGCTATGGAAGTCAATGGCTACCAGCAAATGTTTGGTTACCAACATTCTTCAAAATATCTTCTTTTGTGTTCAAAAACTCATACAGGTTTGGAACAACATGAAGGTGAGTAAATAATTACATAATTTTCATCTTTGAGTGAACTATCACTTTGTTGACAAAGTTAATAAATACTGACAGTGGAACAATATACACTCAAATTAGGGCTGGACAATAATTCAATATCAATATGTATCGCGATATAATTTTTTTCAATAACGGTGATATGATTTTTAAACACATTTCCGATATTTTGACTGTCTTCAGAAAAGTTTCGATGGCATTTTCATTTGATCTGAAAAAGTAGCATTCCTGAGCGGAGCTGCTTTGATTACAGCCATTACTGGGGAAACCGCTAGTTTTATCACTCTAAAAGCGCCTCCTGCTGGCAGAGAATGAGTTTTCATTTTAAATAAGTCCGTCTCCAGCAAGGTTATTTTCGTAAACGAAAACTAAAACTAAGAGGTAAACGATTGGTCAAAAAACATTTTCGTAAACGAAAATAAAATTTAAAAAATCAAAATAAATGAAAAACTGAAACGAAACGAAACTAACAACAGTTATTGCAAACCTAACTGAAATAAAATAATAACTATCAAAAATAAATAATCGTTTTCGTAATCATTACGTTCTCACCCCGTGGCGGAAAAATATATGAGCTGTCTGTCGGTTTAGGGAAATACCAGGAAATACCTGTAAATGGCGCATCATGCACGTGAGGTTATCTGACGGAGAGACGCAAAGCAGTTTAAAGCAGAATCCTGCACGGGTCCTGTTAGGTAAACCTGCATCCGCAATACACAACAGAACACCCGACCCGTTATCCGACAGCAGTCAGCACCAATTTAATTCTGTACCCGACCTGTTTGACTTAAAGACTGCGACCTGAACCGCACCCGCATTAAATAGGCTACTGCATCAGTAAGGCAAAATTATTTATTTTTTCATGTAACACAAGCAATCAAACCAAAATAGGCATTTTAAGTTAGTGCTTTGAAGAAAAATAGACAAGCAGCGCAACAGAAACTATATAAAAACTAAATAGAAATGTGTTCAGAAAATAAATACTAAACTAAAACTAACAAAATTATTAATGAAGCTAATAAAAACGAAAATAAATTTTATTGAAAATTTGAAAATGATATTAAAATAAAACGAATTTTAAAATGCAAAACTATAATAACCTTGGTCTCCAGCAACATTTCCAGTTTTTGTTGTTGTTCAATTTGTTTTGTTTTCTGCAGCGACTCGGAGCACTTTTCATACCCTTGTTTCTGGCTGAAGCACATTTGTTTCAATCTATGAGAATAATCAGCCTACACTACCAGTCAAACATTTTTGAACAGTACGATTTTTAATGTTTTTTTTTTTAAAGAAGTCTCATTTGTTCACCAAGTCTGCATTTATTTGATCCAAAGTACAGCAAAAACAGTAAAATGTTGAAATAGTTTTACTATTTCAAATTGCTTTCTATTTGAATAGATTTTAAAATGTAATTTATTCCTGTGATCATACATAGGTAAATTTTCAGCATCATTACTCCAGTCTTCAGTGTCACATGACCTTCAGAAATGAAATGATAGAAATTAATACTTTTATTTAGCAAGGATGCTTAAAATTGATCAAGAGTGATGATAAAGGCATTTATAATGTTACAAAAGATTTATATTTCAGATAAATAGTGTTCATATCGATATCGGAATTATATTGTATCGACCGAAATTAAGAAATATATCGTGATATCAATTTTGGCCATATCGTCCAGCCCTAACTCAAATAAATATTTAGGCCTACATTTAAGATTTATTTATTTGAATCGTGGTTAACATTTCCATCCATTTAGAATACACAGTTTTAACTGTACTAATAAACCGAATGATAACCAGCTTTATATATTTACCATCAATAAATTCAATCTGTTTTAGTCACTGACAAAATTTTAACAAATTGGATACTGCCTATTCAACAGCTAGCCATTATTTATTTATTTATATAGACACATTTAATATATCTGAATAAATGTAATTGTTTTCACAATGAACAGATTTACGCTGATTCTAAGGAATTTGAATAAATGCATTTGAATGCAAAAATATTCACTGTTTCTACTCGTTTCATTTATGGGATTGACAAATATGCATCGCATTAAGTTCATTAATTTGTCATTTGCAACTGTGTAATCCAAATGGATGCTAATTTTATATCCAATTCAAATACATAAATCTCATAAATCCTACATTAGGCATTAAAATGTAAGACCATGATTAGATCCTTTACACAGTCATTCTTGTCTATTGATTTTGTAAATCCAGGGTTTAGAATCTAGCATGCCATTCTTTCCGATTTACCAAAATAACAGATTTTACAAACAAGCCAGCATTGTCACATACCTAAAACCTGAACCTCAGTGATGAATCCAGATCTGCATCAACGCTAAAACACCTGTCAAACACCTGCAGCTGGTTACAATGTTGCCAACACATTATTTTCCATTTTATTGTGTTTTAATAATTGGGTCCTATGATTCTACTGGCTGGCTTCAGATTAGCTCTTCACACTGAACATTATAATTATGGGCTTAATATAATAACTGGCCGCAGACCAGAGAGAAACCCCCATGACACATTTGTTAGTATTACAGGAGTCTCCTGTAATATAATATATTATGAGCGCGGCTGAAGCAGTCCATATGGTGCCGCCCACACATTGCAGGGTCTCACGGCAGCACCCGGTGCTCTAATTGGTATTTGCGGAGGCCGAATGGTGGCCCATTTGTTGTGTGCTGTCCGATTAACCGCGCCGAGAACAGCCTGCGTGAACAAGCTGCGAGGAGAGCTGGGGCAAACCTCCACCAGATGATGGATAGCCTTCTATTTCTGCATGGAGGAAACCAAACATTCCTTCAACCAAATATCAAAGTGCAGGGAATGCAAATTTCAGCTACAAACCATTTCACGTAATAAAGACACAGAGGAAATAACCACAAAGATAAAGAACAGATTAAACATTAACAAGGCTGTGTTCGGAATACTAAACTCAGTGAGTGAAACAGTAGGCAACTCCTCCATATGGCAGATTTTTTTTTTTTTGACCAAAATATATTTTAAATATATGCCACATATATGTTGTAAACTGTGAAGCTCAATGAAATATATTTTTGAAATAGAAAATATATTTAGTTTCAACCCTAATATACCAAAATATATTTCAAAATGTATTTCAGTGGCAAGAAAATACTTTCTTGGAGTGAAATATGTTATTTTTTTAAATATAATTTGAAATATATAATATATTTTCAAAAATATACAAAAAATTACCAAATAAATATATGTGACCATGGACCACAAAACCAGTCATAAGGGTACATTTTTTTGAAATTGAGATTTATACATCATCTGAAAGCTGAATAAATAAGCTTTCCATTGATGTATGGTTTGTTAGGATATGATAGATATTTAGCCGAGATACAACTATTTGAAGATCTGGAACCTGAGGGTGCAAAAAAATCAAAAAATTGAGAAAATCGCCTTTAAAGTTATTTTTAATAAAATTTTTATATTTATATTTTATTTATATTTTATAAATTTTGTATTAATATTTTTATTATATTTTATATATTTACAGTATGAAATTTACAAAATATCTTAATGGAACATGATCTTTACTTAATATCCTAATGATTTTTGGCATAAAAGAAAAATCAATAATTTTGAAT
>NW_015664013.1:563510-566105 GCF_001515625.1 Sinocyclocheilus rhinocerous
AAGAAAAAAAAATATATATATATATAATTTCTTTTTTTCTTTTTTTTGCTGTATGGGCTAAAAGTTGCTAAAAAATGCTACTGTATATGAACTCCTGACTAACTGCACTGTTAACAATTAACAAGAATTGTTAATTTGGATTTAGAACTAATATTTCTCACAATTCCCATCCCTTATATGAATTGTAATTTTCTTTGTGTGTGTGTGTGTGTGTGTGTATGTGTGTGTGTGCGTGTGTGTGTGTGTGTGCGTGTTCACATGAAGGCATTGGATTATTAACTGATTATTATGCTGCTTCTAAACAATGAAGAAAGAAAGTCAAAACATCGCGATCTGAAGACACTTTGGTCTGGAAGCACACAATGTGCCCATTTCCCTCTGATGAATTCTTCTGCACGCATGCGATGGCAGAGGAAGAGGCATATGGACGGCACTCTCTCAGAACATTGTGTTTATCTGAGCTGTGGGAGAGTGAATTTAATTAAAGGAGGATTGTGGGAAGAGCGGGTGGACACATGTGAAGCCACATAAACAACAGCAAAGCCCCACATGTGTAACGACAAGCATCTGAAGATCTCATTCCCAGAAAGAAAAAAGAAAAGAAAAGAAAGATCCAGAGAATGTTCTCAGTATACGAGAATACAGCAGAGTGCAGAATCACAATGTCACAACTCTGAAATGAGGAAAAACACTACAGCTAAAACATTAGTGTCTGACTTTAAAACACATCCTGCATGAACCTGTTGCAATATTTGCTAGATGTTTGCTCCAGGGGTTTGTCTAAACACTATAGGTCTGTTAACAAAACCTATTAACTCATTTCTCCATAAGCATCTACTGTAGCTTCCCAGGGAATCTCCTAACCAACATGGAATCACACAACCACACACTCTTCAGGAACACAGGTGTTTATAAACCAGTTGCAGACAAAGGAGAAGCTGCAAGGGCTTCATGTGGTTTCCCCCAAAAAACCATTCAGCCCAGCTTAATAATGAGATGCTGCCAGACTTTGGCCAAAATAATCCTATAAATCAGAATAATACTGCTGTAATGTTACCTTCTAGAGCTTTTGGCATATGATGCCTCAAGATATACAGAAAACTGTAAGTATAAGCATATAGTCTAGATGTGACATAATATTACTTCATTTTTATGGTGTGATTTATTGCAGAGTGGATTAAAAAAAAAATGCAGATGGACTCCATCCCATCCCACTGAGTCTGGGCATGGGCCGGTATGAGATTTTGACGGTATGATAACCTCAAGCAAAAATATCATGGTTTCAAGGTATCACGGTATTGTCGTTACAGCTCAAAAATGTTATTTTTAAATGACTGGGTATAAAAAAAACTTTTTTCCACTGAACACAATATATTTTGTTTTTGAGCAACATACAGAATATTAGGAACAGTAGAATTTGTTTATTTTTTCTTTGATTTGTTTCCTAAAAAGAAGAAAAATAAAGACTGACATCTTTATTTAACCTAAATCTGTAATTACAGTTATTTAATTTTAGTTATATAATTCATATACAACATTTATATAATTTCATATAATTTAGTTATATAATTTCATAAACATAATTTGATTTAATAATAACCCAATTTGAAGCAAAAACAGAATGTTCTGACTAGCTTTGTGAAATTATACTACATGCCTGAACGAAACAAACATCAGAAGCTCTGAATGAGACGCAGATTCACTCTCTGACAGCAGGAGGCGCTTCTGGAACACCAGATACAGTGTTTTCTTGGTTACCACTGTATACAAAGCAGCGCTGCGCTGAAACACTGCTTTAATGTGAACTATACAAAGACGAGATGAAAAGAAAATACCAAGTAAACTTTTCTTAAAACAGTCATTTCCCCTCAGAAACACATTCATATAAACCGTCTCGGTTATGTATGGTAACCCTCGTTCCCTGAAGGAGGGAACGGAGACGTCATGTCGGATGACCGACGAATTGGGATCTTGCTTAGAGAGACCAATCTACTTCGAGTGTAAACTAAACGAACCAATGCACATTGGCATGCGATTATTGCATCCAGCTGTCGCTGATCACAGCGTGAGTATAAGTAGGCAGCAGATGCAGCACATATTCAGGTTTTCGCTGAGGAGCTGAGCCGCTGACCCGGCCGCTCAGCAGTGGTACAGGAGCTGTGGCGACGGGACATGACGTCTCCGTTCCCTCCTTCAGGGAACGAGGGTTACCATACGTAACCGAGACGTTCCCTTTCAATCGGTCACTCCCGACGTCACGTCGGATGACCGACGAATTGGGATCCCTATTAGAGAGACCAATCTACTTCGAGTGTAAACTAAACGAGCCAATGCACATTGGCATGCAATTATTGCATCCAGCTGCCGCTGATCACAGCGTGAGTATAAGTAGGCAGCAGATGCAGCGCATATTCAGGTTTTCGCTGAGGAGCCGAGCCGGTGACCCGGCCGCTCAGCGGTGGTACAGGAGCTGTGGCGACGGGACGTGACATCTCCGTTCCCTCCTTCAGGGAACGAGGGTTACATACGTAACCGAGACGTTCCCTTTCAGTCGGTCACTACGAGTCACGTCGTGACCGACGAATTGGGATCCCT
>NW_015664013.1:566115-578386 GCF_001515625.1 Sinocyclocheilus rhinocerous
GGTTCAAGGCAAGGCGCACTGCTAACAACTCTAGGCAATTGATATGCCAGTGCAGTTGGGGGCCCGTCCAAACCCCTGACACTGCAAGCCCGTTGTACGTGGCCCCCCAGCCGGTGGTTGAGGCATCCGTGCAAACCACAGCATGCCTGGAGACCTGCTCCAGGGGCACTCCTGCCCGGAGGAACGCAAGGTCTGACCACGGGGTGAAGGTTTGGCGGCAGGCCGGTGTAACTTGGACCCGGTGAGTGCCGCGTTGCCACGCCTACCTCGGGACTCGGCCATGGAGCCAGTGCTGAGGCGGTCTCCCAGGAGCCTCTGAAATTGTTTCAGTGGGACCGTCATCCTGCTCTTGAATGTATTCAAGCAGTTCAACACCGACTGAGCACGTTCCTGCGTGAGGCATGCTGTCTGTTTGACCGAGTCTAACTCCATACCGAGAAAAGAGATCCTCTGCTTTGGGGAGAGTTTGCTCTTTTCCCAGTTGACCCGAAGGCCCAACTGGCTGAGATGCGAGAGCACCAAGTCCCTGTGTTCGCACAACTGATCCTGAGCTAATATGAGCCAGTCGTCAAGGTAGTTGAGAATGCGAATGCCCTGTTCTCTCAGGGGAACAAGGGGTGCCTCCGCAACTTACGTGAAGACACGGGGCGACAGGGACAGCCCGGAGGGCAGGACCTCATACTGATATGCTCGTCCTTCGGACGCTCGATCGCTGCGAACCAATCTTGGGGACGGATACACCTGAAGATGCATTTCTGCGTGAGCATCTTGAACGGGAGCCTGTGAAGGGCCCGGTTGCGCAGATCCAAGATACGTCTCAACCCACCGCCTTTCTTGGGTACAATGAATTAGGGGCCGTAAAACCCTGTCTTCATATAGGCTGGAGGAACCGGCTCTATCGCATCCTTCGCCAGCAGGACTGCGATCTCTGCACGCAAGACAGGGGCATCTGCTGCTTTCACTGAAGTAAAGTGGACGCCCCTGAACTTGGGAGGTCGCCGGGCGAACTGAATCGCATAGCCGAGCCTGACGGTTCGAAGAAGTCATCGAGACGGGCTGGGTAGCACTAGCCAGGCTCCCAGACGCCGTGCAAGTGGCACCAACGGAACTACAGGCGTACCCGCAGTGGGGCAGCGAGGAAGAACGCAGGGACCCAGCCCGGGCGTCTCGTAGCCGGTCCGAGGCAGGGTCTGAGTGTGTGTAACACTGACCTGCGTTCGAGCAGAGGGGGCGTGGGTAGTCCGTTGGTTCGTCCTTCCGATCCGGAAGTTCACAATCACCAGGTTTGGCGGGGGCATGGATGGGCGGGGCGGCTGCCCTGCGACCGGCTCCATGGCGCAGCTTTGCTGGAAGCTGCTGCGGATGCTGCGCGGGAGTGGGGGCAGTGGCAGGTGGGCCGCCCTCGGCGACGAGCGGGCTGAGGCGCTGCTGCCGGCGGGGCAGGATGCCTGATGGCCTCAGTCTGCTTTTGGGCAGCGGAGAACTGCTGGGCAAAGTTCTCCACTGTGTCGCCGAAAAGGCCGGTCTGGGACATGGGGGCGTTCAAGTGACCGACTAAAAGGGAACTCCAAATCAATATTGAGGATTTTCTTCAAATAGTTTGTGGCGTGCATCATGAACAGTGAGTGATCTGCCTGCTACAGTATTTTTCTCTGTGCGTCCGTCTTCAGGGTCTCTGACCTGTGTTAACGGGCGTTTACAGACTTCATATTTTCACATAAATTACATTTTGGACAGTTCCAGGGCAAGCTCCTTAAGTTCGGCCATCTTACACACACGTGACTGACCGCTCGCTCACACCAACAGGAGGAGGAAGGTCGTGTTACTCTACACTGCACTCAACCTGAGGGATTCCTACACTTTCAGTCTTTGAGGAGACATGAAAAACAGTGCATACCGCAAGAACGGTATAACGGAAAATATTAGTGGTTTTGAAACCGTGAAATTTTCAAATCGCGGTATACCTTGAAACCGGTAATCGAGTCAGTCATCAAGTATTCAATATGAACACAATCCACATCTCTAGTCTAAACAAAACTGCAATTCAGACCAGATGTGCTAGCTATCATACCTAGACTAGTCTTACAAGTTAGTCATACAATTTTTTTTTTCTTTAAGACTTGCCATAATTTTTTTTTTTAAATTCAGTTACATTAAATTGTAGATTAGTCTAAGTTGAATCCAAAAATAAGACTGATTAGCCCTTTGTCTTAACAAAGGCTAAGTTTATGCAACTGGCCCCATAAGTGCTAATAAAAGCCAGCTATCATATCTAGCAGTGATTTCACATCAGTCATTAATAAGCACAAAACCGTTGCTCTAATCTGACAGATTTGCAGCTGGATAAAGACGTGTCAGGATTTCCATCCACTTCTAAGTTTGCACTCCATTTAGGGCTCAGAGCCGCTCAGTTAACATGTCAAAACCATATAAAATATTCCTTTGAGCAGCTCATAACATCCTGTCCAACCTTCAGCAGGCCACAAAATGTACAGTGTCTGAATTAGTCATGACATGGCAAGTTTCCACATGCAATTATTTTTTTGGGGGGGTTATTGCTGAAAGTGAAATACACAGAACAACGGCAAGTAGTTATCACTCCAAGAAAAGTCTGTAAAAACAGGGGCCAATGTACTGTGTTATTATGAAGGAATTTTCCATATAGATTTTTTCACAGGAATTTTACCCATATTTTGAATTATTCGTTGTATATTGTTGTGTTTTAGGGTTGAAGGAAATGTCAGCAAACTATAAATACCAAAATTACCAGTAAGTTTTCTGTTCTCCAACAGATATTCTTTTACAGTGTACTTTAGTTTGGCATTAGTTTTGCAATTTCTGTTTACTTGAATTGTGCTTGCATATGTTGCATATGACTCACTTGACATCTGACTATACAAGGCCGCACTTCAGTTAAGCCAACTGCATTCAGATCCGTCTTCGTTCCAATATAAAACTCTCATATTTCATAATCCAATCAACAACCAACAGATAAAATCAAGTCCTGTCCAATGCTTTTTTCTTGTTTGATAGCTGTTTTACTTGGAAATATAACACGACTAAACGATAGCAAAGTTGGTCACAGGTTTCAGTTTCATGCCAACTTTTATGCTGCAGTTACTGTATTCTTCATTTCTACATTTGTAATAGATTTGTTACCAGTGTTGGGGAAAGTTACTTTTAAAAGTAATGCATTACAATATTGCGATACTCCATAAAAAAGTAACTAATTACGTTACTTAGTTACTTTTTATGGAAAGTAATGTGTTATGTTACTTTTGCGTTACTTTTCAGATCTGGACAGGGCTTGCTTGTTTGTTTTTAAAATAAAAAAGTTATATTTTTGGCAAATATAAAAGCCTTTTCACACCAAAAGTGAAATGAATAAGCCTCAGACTGAAGGGAAAGTAAATTTACGTCCGTACAGTAGAATGCAGAAGAAGAAATTTCAACACACTTCAGCAATAAAAAAAGACACAAATGTTTGTCTAGAGTAATTTGTGATTATTAGTACGGTTGAACTGGATCATCGAAGGTCAGAAGCAAAGACATTGGTTAATAGAATGGGATTAAATACATAAAGGATATTTGAAAGGATATTTGTCATATTCTGAGTTGCATTATTTTTATTCATTTTGAGGAATACTGAATCTGTGTTGTTGTTTTTTTGTGAGTGAGATGAATTAATGCACATTCATATTTATTTTAGAACTACAGTAACATCTGATTTCACTCAACATGGGGACAGGAGAGCTGTCAATCAATAAATTGAAAAAAAAAAAGTAACTCAGATATTCTCTTGTAAATTAAAAAGTAATGCGTTACTTTACTAGTTACTTGAAAAAAAGTAATCTGATTACGTAACTTGCGTTACTTGTAATGCGTTACCCCCAACACTGTTTGTTACTTGGTCTATCATGTTATATAATAGGGAGCTTGGACCAGTAGATCATGAAAAAAATGTTTGTTTGTGTTGCATAGCATGTTTTTGAGCAATGAAAGAAGGGGTGTGTTTCTTTTTGGTAGAGGTGTGTTGGTTTGAGTGTTAATTTCAAATATCAACAGTGTTTCTCAGAAATCGCTTACTGTACCTTTTAATTGAGAAATACCTGACAGCTACATTTCATGCATTTCATGATAGTTACCGATTCCTTTAAAACAAAGGAGTGTTCTGTAGCATAATTAGGCATTGTTGTGGTATCGATGTTTTTATCAAGTATCATGAAATTTTACTGGTATTTTGGTATCAACTAATAAAATGCTGGTATTGTGATGAGCCTAGTTGTGGCTGGTTAGAACAGAAACTCAGATTGACAGAAGAGATGGCATTCAGATTTGTGTGAATGGAAATGGAAGCTGATATATGCATGTATAGCAGATTGATTGTATCATTGTTGTCTGCTTTCACAGAACACAGGGAGGCTGGAGGGAAGCTCACAGCTGGAGGGGAGAAGTGCCTTCAATTAGTATGTTCACACTGCCAGATCCCAGCCGGGGGTTCAACTGTCTCCCAGCAGAGAGAGAGAGAGAGAGAGAGAGAGAGGTGAGGACACACAGGACATGTGACAGCAGAGGTGGTAAGACAACATGATGTGTGTTTAGGTGTATGTATTTATGATAATGACTGAGACCCACCTGCACAGACGATGACTGCATTGATTCAGTGCTGCAGGGTTTGTCTTATTACTGCATCTTAATACAACACATCCTGTTCTAACACACACATTCACACTAAATACACACGTCACATTCTCTGCTCAACAATGTGTGCATTCCTACATGCGTTCTCTGGTAATGCAGTTGCACAAATTCTCTGACGATGCATTTACATACAGATGCACTCCCTGATGATGCATTCACACATGCACTGTCTGGTGCCAAGTCTGCATGTTTGTACACTCAACATCAAATAATGTATAAAGATAATTGGATGCACGTTTGACTACTTAAAATTTTTACGAAGTTTTATTTTTCTTTTTGTAAAATTATCATCTATATCAAACCATGGCCAATAGCAAAGATCAGGGCTTCCATACAGTAACAAGTGGATATTGCTGTAATATGTGATTTTCAATATTTTGTACAATTGTAATGGGAATTTTAGTTGGAGAATTCAGATAAACTTTGGACTTGCTAACACAACAAGCTACTGTAGCAGTCAGTTTACTTTAACTGAACAAATGAACTTCTAACATGAACTTCTAAATTAACTTCTGATATAAAATGTTTAACTTTACTTTTACAATTTACGGTACTCGGGAGCAGTTTGTTTTGCAGCAGTGGAGTACAAGCACAAAAAAATTATTAAATAAAAAAAAGAAAAACAAATACATAAATAACTACTGTAATATATTAAACATGAGTCATTATTAAAAATTACCCTAAAATTTAGCGTAAAATCTACCTTGAATTGAGCAGAAATATATCACATGGAACAAAAGTAAATTGAAATTCAGTATGGATAGGTATTAATAAAGTAGTTTAGTAATGATGCTTAATAAAGCACAAGTGCTTTAACCAAATATCCATAACAATTATAAGTTATGCACAGCAATGCATATGCTCATTTTCCAAGCAAACATTATTCAAATGATAATTTAATAAGCTGTAATTTATTATGTGCTGATAAAAAAAAAAAAAGCTGACAGAAATATAGGCTTTATGGTTCTGTTCCAAATATAAAGTATAACTTTTTCTGATGCATAAAAGGCCAGTATGTTTGTGTGTGTGGAATAAGAACAGCAGATGCTTGCGAATTTTACTTTAGAGCCTCATTAATCACGCTGTCAAGGTATTTTGGGGCAGTATGAGCTTCAGCATGAGAAGGAAACATATGCAGAATCATATATATATTGCGAAAACTCAAATGTTAAATAACCATGTGGCAATGCCTAAGGTTGGATAATCCAGTGTATTAAATGCTAGATACATTTGATGATTATTTGTACACTCAAGTGAAAACAAAAATGTCTTGGGCAAAAAAAAAAAAAAAATTCAAAGACTGTTATATTATCTTGATGAGAAAAGAAGGTATTGGGTAAGAAGGATTATACAAAATATAAATAATATTGTAATATAAATAAGAATGTGAATAATGTGACTCAGAGTTCTGGTTCATGTTGTTTTATACTCTATTTCCATTAGCAGACAGTAATGCCTTTAGCAAAGGTCACATCTTGACATCAGCATCTTTTCCAGCTCTGAGCTGATAGATGACTCTGTTGACAGGTTTGTGTGTGTGTGTGCATTTGTCACAGCTCTGCCTAAATGATTCCACAGAACAGGCGCTAATTAGCCCACCTCTCTGATGCTGCTCATTAGCTGAGCCCTTGTCTTAAGCAGTCAGCAACCTAAAAATGATTGTGTTGAGAACATTGTATTCCTGACAGTCATAAAAACCTGTGACACACTCATATCATGATGGCCATTTGTGCAAGCCTCGGCAAAGAGGAACTAACAACAAAGTGATTCAGATGATACAGGTACTGTTTCCTTAGAACAGATTAAAAAAAAAAAAAACATGCACAAGACAACTGAAAAGCAGAAAAAAAGTATTCTATGCTTTCACTTCTTCATGTACTACAGAGCCCCAGACATGAGATGCGGGGAAAAAATATATTTATATCATGGACACAAATGAACAATTCTCACAACTTACTATGATGGTAACAGGCATGTCATGTCCGTATTACACCCCTGTTCTAGTTTGTACTATTCTGGACAATGTTTGAAACTTGTATTGCTAGCACTTCTCAGTTATTGCCTTCTTAAGATGAATCGGTTGTTGTATTCCTTGTTCGTAGGTCAAATTGGATAAAGTTTCTGCTAAATCAATAAATGTTAATGGTATTTGTGTGTGTATGTCTATTTAGAGAATGGAGACATTCTATCAATGTAAGCACAGCTAATAGCAAATGTTTACAAAACAGCGTTTGAATGGAGTGCATAGGTTAAGAGGTTTGGGCGTAATTCTGAATGTGTAGTATTTAAGATTACAGGCTCAAAACAAATCAATAGAGTCTTGCAAACACTGTAATAAACGTGTGCTGTCATATGCGGTGACTCGGGGCAGCTGGACATGCCGGCCTGTGCGGGGGAGCGCTGTGACATCACCAGCGTTTTCCCTCATCGCAGCCATCGCTCCCAGATGAGCCGTTACCCAGGCAACAGAGCGCTTCATTCGTGTGACGAGCTGTTGGTGCTCTGGAAGAGGCATGAGTTGCATTACACATAATTAGAGCTAACGGAGCGAGCCATTACTCTCACTGTAATTAATGTCATTTGGTGTCACTCAGAGGATATGTTGAAGGACTTGGCTTGAATTACCTGTTTCTTTTTAGATGAATGATGCAAATGGAAAATAATGGCTGGCTCAGACTGATTGAAGTCTTGTGTGAGAGTGGTGAATCTGACAGAAGATCAAACTTTTTTTGTAGCCTCAATTGATTTTGGAGAGAAATAGGCATGCAAATGTTTGGTTTTGCAATGGTGTACTTGACACAAAACCAGCAACGTAATTACTTAATGCACTTAATCAGCGAAGTTTATAATCCTTGTTTTGGTGCGATAATTGTGTTTTAGGTGAGTAGGCGGTACTCTTATCCAGGACACATAAGAATGCATTAGCAAGACACAAAATACATGTTTTACCACCTTCAAATGTGGTTTGATATTCAGTGTTTAATCATAAAACACTCTGAAGTTTGTAGCTTTATTTTGCGCTGTCCACTTTTGATTAGTGGTCGACCGATATATCGCCAAGGCCGATATATCGGCCAATATTTGGAATTTTTTTTTTTGTCGGCCGATAAGTTTTTCTGTTTGGCCGATGTGTTCGAGGCGGAACTTTTATTTTGACGGCGCTGAAAGCGACAGCGCCTGAGCGCACACCGCTCACATTCTCCCTCTTGTTCGCTGTCGTCGTTCAGTTCTGTCTAATATGGATAGAAGTCTATCTAATAATCAGATAGAACTGTTAAACAAAAGAATTAAATTGTATACAAAAAAGTATTATAACGATTGCTTTAATATTATTAGTAATAGAAAGGCAAACATTATAATACTTTCTCGTTTGCCGTCAGCATTCAGCAAATATGCATTTATATCATTTAAACAAATCTTTGAATGACTAATGAACATTTAATTTCACAAACCTTGCAGACTTAGTCGAATCTAGTTGAGATCGCATGTTGATCGCGTGTTCTCTGGGTGACGGTCGGTCCGTGCAAATTGAATGCTGACAGGAGGAGAGTTCTGCTTGACTGGAGACGCGCGATCGACAAATTAAACTCGTGATTTCAAATTATGCTGCGTTTTATGCATTTGCCCATTGTCATATTCATGTCATTTTCATTGCGTGCTGTATGTAAAATGAGTGTTACCTTGGCTTTATTTGAAAAAAAAAAACCCAATGCATACAAACTTCCCAGAATACTGAGTGCCCTGTTGGTTACAGTGTTAGTGTTTACTTCCTTTTTAATTAGATTTATATAAAATATTTATTTATTTGTGAAAAATGCTTTGTCTTCTAAAGTATAAGTATGTTTATTTTACACAATTATTTTTAATCCATTTTCGAATGATTTCAAATTTCTTAAATATTAATTAAAATAAATAAAATTATATCGGCTTTATATCGACCATCGGCCACCCTGCTTTCCAAGATATCGGCATCGGCATCGGCTGTCAAAAAACCAATATCGGTCGACCACTACTTTTGATTAGATCACCCAAAACACATATGAAATAAAACCCAAACATGAGGATTGGCAGGCCAGCAATTTAAATAGAAGGAAAGGATGGCAACTATAAACGAGCAGAAGATCCGATGTCAAAAACACTTACCATTCCCTGTAGAATTAGCCCAACATTCAAATCCAGATTCTGTAGTTTTGAACAAAACAAAACAAGAAGATCTTGAGAACATCCAACTCACAATTACTTTTTGGGGGCATGTGATGGACAAGCTACTTTGAGGCCTGGTTGAATCTCACAAGCTTCTAAGAGCAAGACTAAACAACAATCACAAGCTTTCAGAAACGCCTTTTATCCAGAGAATCTATGGTTGATATCTCTCTTTGGTCCGATAATGCAAGTCAACTTCAAATCACTGGGGGAAAAAAAAGTTCAAATGAACATAATTGTGGCTATTTTAGGCACGGATCCACACGATCGAGAATGATATTAACATTGTGGTGATTCTAGGTTAGTTTCTTTTATACATTGCAGACATAATGTATAAAATATGTTTAAATTGTGTGGCTGTCACAGCTGATCTCATTCCTTTTTTGTTTGAAGGATAAATTCACCTGAACCCAAACTAATTTCTGTTGTGGTACTGAATAAGGTTTTCTCAGACCATGCTTAACCCTGATAAGCAAGGTAACCAATGATATGGTATGATAACCGTTATGATAACCAATCATACACTAAATAAATGCTTCTCCTTCAACATTTTATTTGATAAAACATTTGTGTTTATAGTTTTAATGTTTGAGAGAAATTATTAAATCAGTTAAAGAATTTTAAGACAGAGATGTAAATAAGTCATGCTCATCATGCGCTGAACCTGTTCAATTAATGCAATTAACCTCATAAATATGAAAACAAGAACATGTGCATGTAAAAATCTGCCTATAAAAACCTATAAAACAATATCATACTAACATAAGAGCATTAAAGAAAAATTACACACACTTAGGCATTGTTCTGTCAGCAAACCCATTTAGAATTATCTAAATTGACGTTAATCCCAGCCTCATTTCCACATCGACTCATGCAGCAGCTCGAAGTTTAACTTCTACAGCTTGTGTCATTTATAGTAAGCGATGCAACGCTTGTGTTCTCCCAGCAGGAAACGCTGTGCCAAACTAAAATTATTCTACATTACAGGAGCACAGAAAACCTTCTATTAGTTATAAGTAATAACAGAGCAAACCATCTTAAGAGTTCGACTTCTGAGAAGGAGCACAGGCCATTGTGTAACGTGTTTATTGTTTCACGTTCTCATCACAGCTCGTGTTCGCCGCCCCCTCACTTCTGCCGGCTGATTGGTTAATGAGCTCAGCTGTACTCTGAGATGAGGTGAAGTGCTCCCCTCCTACACTACAATTCAGAGCTCAACACAGCAACAACACAGCCAAACTCTCTCACCATTCATCAAGATGCCAATATAATGTATTAACATGGAAAAGAATCACCTCCCTTTAAAATAATCACATTTTGTTGCTTTGCAGCCTGAAATGAAGATATCGTTTTTGTTTTATACAGCTGTATTTACTCAGTGCAATTTATAATATCCAAGTGGAATATATAGCACCAACATGTCAGAAAAAAAAAACGTCACCGAAAAAGATGGAAAAAGGATCACTCCCTCCTAAAAATGACTTGTAATCTCAATCAGCGGTAGCTAATCACCTTCTCAGTGGCACACAAAGCCATTTGACTTTCAACTGTGATCAGCTGTGGTCATTTTGATTAGCTCAGCATGAAAAGAGCTTTCCTGGAGCATTTCAGTCCTTGGTAGTGCAACTGAAGCAAACAGTCAACTATAGGTGGCAAGGCACTTTCAAAAGATCTCAGGAATAAAGTTGTGCACAGGCACAAGTCAGGAGATGGATACAAAAAAAATGTCAAAGGCTTTATCAATGCTTAGAAGCACAGTGAAGTATATTACTAAGAAGTGGAAGGTATTTGGTACAACACAGACCATCCCTTAATCAGGACGTCACTCCAAACTGGATGAAAGAGCAGGAGCAAACTGGTCAGAGAGGCTACCAAGAGGCTTACAGCAACTCTGAAGCATTTGCAGGAATTTAAGAGTGGTCATTAGCCCTATTCGGACGGTAATTGTTTCTCATGTGGGCGTCGGAAAAATAAATTTGCATGGCACCTCAGTGATAAAACTCATGCATTCGGATGGCGATTTATTCACAGTGGAGGAGCGAGTTTTGTGGGAACGCGCGCTGCTCACATGGTCGGTTGCATGATTGTCTGCTGTGAGTATAATGGCACATGCTTGGAATAATGAGAATAAATTCATATTTCATGTAACAATAATATTGTATCATTTGATTATTTAAAGTGCCCCTATTATGCCATTTTTAAGGTTGCTAATATTGTTTTATGAGTCTCCTAAAACGGGTTTACATGCATGCAAGGTAAAAAAAAACTCAAAATCAAAAACTCAACTTCTCAAAAAATTTTTTTTAATTTTACCTCATTTCTAAATGATTCGTAAACGACTCGTGCGAAGCAGTTCAAAGAATCAGTCTCTCTAAACCCCTCCTTTCCGTGAGCCCTCACTGCTGTGATTGGTCAGATGGCACAGTCCTTTGTGATTGGTCCAGAGCCGTAGAGAGATTGCCTCTGGATTGGTCAACCACGTACAGCGTGTGTCGGAAACGAAACGCCCATTGCCATGACGGAACGGCAGCCCTGGAGACTTGTCAATACATAGAAAAGATGGTATCGATTGTACCTTACCAATTCGAGCCGGAGTCTGATGATGAAACGGTTGAACTGGCTGATCGACAAGAGACTGATTCGCAAGCACGACTGGAGCAGGACGTTTCTCAGTGGTAAGTGTCAAGTGTTAATTCGATATTTTTATGATCTTAAAGTGCCCCTATTGTGCCATTTTTAAGGTTGCTAATATTGTTTTATGAGTCTCCTAAAACGGGTTTACATGCATGCAAGGTAAAAAAAACCTCAAAATCAAAAACTCAACTTCTCAAAATTTTTTTTTTAATTTTACCTCATTTCTAAATGATTCGTAAACGACTCGTGCGAAGCAGTTCAAAGAATCAATCTCTCTAAACCCCTCCTTTCAGTGAGCCCTCACTGCTGTGATTGGTCAGATGGCACAGTCCTTTGTGATTGGTCCAGAGCCGTAGAGAGATTGCCTCTGGATTGGTCAACCACGTACAGCGTGTGTCGGAAACGAAACGCCCATTGCCATGACGGAAATCGGAATGACAGCACTGGAGACTTGTCAATACATAGAAAAGATGGTATCGATTGTACCTTACCAGTTCAAGCCGGAGTCTGATGATGAAACGGTTGAAGTGGCTGATCGACAAGAGATTGATTCGCAAGCACGACTGGAGCAGGATGTTTCTCAGTGGTAAGTGTCAAGTGTTAACAAGTTTGTGGTCATTATAAGATGTGATTAAGATGAAAAAAATTTACTCTCACAGCGTAGGAAACAGCGTCTTCTCGACATGATGTTAACCACATGGAAATTTTACTGTTTGTGGGCGGGCAAGTTGGC
>NW_015664013.1:578768-595020 GCF_001515625.1 Sinocyclocheilus rhinocerous
AATAACTTTATTTATCGTGCACTGTCGGCTTCACAACTTTGCAGATAGTTTGTTCACATACAGCTACATGACACTGCAAGAAAGGTAATATTCGAAAAGGCATAATAGGGGCACTTTAAATCTCCTGTTATAAAATGCAATCTGACTTTCTATTTTTACTCAAATTATGTCATTTTAAAAATTTAGCAGAAATAAGTTAATGCAGCCTTTTATTTACATGAGGTAAGCATGAAGCTGCTTGGTTTATATTTTTAATGTAATATATAATACATATTATATATTACATTAAAATATACATATTTTAAAATGATATTGCACACCTGTTGCTGCCAAAATAACGGCCCATTTTAAATTTACTGTAATGTGCTTTATTTCTCTTTCTCCTTTTTGTTATTAACATCTTCCAGCCGCTGTGGTGAAGCGGTGATTAAATATTGTTCTTGTAAATACTTTCCAACATTTCCGTAATAAATGTATATCTTTAAAATGCGTGCAAATTACGGGTGAAGCTCAACACCTATCATACAGTGCTCTGCAATGGACAAAAAGGATTTAAACAATTTTTATTTTTATTTTATTTTTTTTTTTGTGTAAATTCAAAGATGTGGATTCGGACGGTAATTAAATCACCACATGACCTTGGTGTTTGTCAAAAAACAGTAGGTAAGGATGAAGCTGCTTGGTTTATATTTTTAATGCAATTGGGGGAAAAAAAACACATTCTGGATTCGGATGGCAATAAAATCACAGACTCCCCCCTATAAATGCTGAAAATCCCTTACGTCCCCATGAGAAACATTTACCGTCCAAATAGAGCTATTGTGTGCATGTGACAACTATCACAAATTCTCCACAAATGTGGCTTGTATGGGAGGGTTGCAAGAAAAAAGCCACTCCTCAAGAAAAGCCTCATGCAGTCATGACTGAGCTTTGCCAAAACGCACCTTGAAGATCAAGGTCAATATATGCCATCTTAAACCAATAGTGGTGTGGCAAGCAAAAAGTTATTATTTGAGGTACAGTGAGGTTGAAGCATGTCAGCTCCCATGTAGAATAGGGTGACCATGCGTGCCATTTTCCCAGGACGCGTCCTGGCCAGGATTTCTATATTGCCTAAAATATCTAGGTTTTGGCTTTGTTTGCGTGTGCAGACCGATCGGTGTATGACATCAAAATACCATACAGACGGTTCCTTATGCTTTCAAAATGCTCTCGAGGTATTTTGATGTCATACACCGATCGGTCTGCACACGCAAACAAAGCCAAAACCTAGATATTTTAGGCAATATAGAAATCCTGGCCAGGATGCATCCTGGGAAAATGGCACGTATGGTCACCCTAATGTAGAATAAACATATTATTAGGGCTACTAATTTAACAGGAGTCTTCATTTTACATTGAAAGTACAATTCATTTCTTTAATAAACAGTGAGACTGAGGGGAAAAAAATACTGATTATATCTTTAACTGCACTCTATTTAAACTCGAAATTAAATAAAAATTTACGAGAAAAAAAAAAAAGAATTTGAAACCAGAAAATGTGCATCTACTGACAAGGTTGTGTGTAGATTTTGGAACTGACACTAGGTGGAACGACAAGAGTTGGCTGGCTAATGCTGGCTAAAGATACAGTATCTGATGTTGCCTTCAACTGCACTTGGGAAACTTGGACCATTTGATATTATTACATGTCACAGATTCAACATTGTAAACCCCCCAAAACTACATTTGAATTCCACACATGAAAATTATTCATTTCTATCATTCATTTATAGAAGGTAAATGTATGTGTGACATAGTTAGCATAAATTAAGTACCTTGTTATCTATCGCCTGTTATCACAACTTCACATCATATAAAATTAAAATAACTTGCAAAATCATTCATTATAATTCACTACAGACTTGCTTGCTACTCACTGGTCTCAATATATTTAGATCATTTCCAATGTTTTAAATAGAAATGCCCCTTCCAACGTCACAACTCGGAAAGTCATGTATTATCTAGAATTCAGAGTTTCTCGCTGGTAAATATGACTTTACGAGTTCCGAGCACACGAATGAACAAGCAATTACAATATTTTCCACTTGAAGTGCATGTGAGTGCAATCAAAGCTCAGCGTTCTCAATATGAACTCAAACATCTCTCATCAAATTCTCCTCATTTGTGTCTATTTTTATTTATCCTCAATAATTTGAGAGGAAATATAGTATTTTAGACTTTTGTCAATACTTAATAGAGTTCTTAGTTATATTTCAAGTTTCTGATGCAATGAAAGAACCGTTTTTGAGAAGTAACACATTTTCATCCGAGTCACATCGTGGATCTTAAACGCATTTAGAAATGATGCTTCACTGTCACAACAAAGGCAACCTCATGACAACTTCAAGTCATCGTGTTCAAGAAACAAACGAACAAATTTAGGCCTGCTCTCGTAACAAGGCTAACATCGCTGTAAGGTGACAGCCATGTCTTCAAAATCCTTCCCACAAGCCTTGTCTGCTGTGCCACATAGCATTTGGGATATCTGACAGAGGGATGTGGTAATGGAGGGTACGGCTCTGAGAGACATCAAAGCAAACAGGAAGTGCAGCAGAGCGGTGCAAGGGCTCTTAATTTGGCAGAGGCCTCTGAAGATAGACGTTCAAATGAAACTCATTAGCATACTGCTGAAGAGAGACGTCTGGAACAAGCAGACACATGAACACTTCAGCTGCACTAAAGCACATTTCTGACACTTTAAATGAAACACATTTTCTGTATGCAGTATGGTTTAACTGCTGCTTCATTTTAATTGAAAACAGGATTTTTCTTGCCTTTTTCAAATAAAAAGAGTTATATGTACTATATAGAAACACTGCCGCTGAAAAGTTTTGGGGTCAGTAAGATTTTTATTTTTTATTTATTTATTTTTTGAAAGAAGTCACCAAGGCTGCATTTATTTGATTAAAAATACAGCCAAAACAGTAATAACTGTTTTCTATTTCAATGTATGTTAACATTTATTAGTAATTAATTCCCGTGATGGCAAAGCTGAAGTGTCAACATCATTAATCCAGACTTAAGTGTCCCAAGATCCTTCAGAAATATGCTGATTTGCTGCTCAAGAAACATTTATTATTATGAAAGTTGAAAACAGTTGTGATGCTTAATGTTTTTGTGGAGAGATACATTTTTTCCAGGATTTTTTGATGAATAGAAAGTTCAAAAGAACAACATTTACTTGAAATCAACTTGTAAGTCTGTTTAATTATTTTGCCTTTTAAATGTCTGGCATGTAAAAATACTAATTCTGAACAAACAAATAAAACACACACACACACACACACAGATCCCATCATCTCAATAAGTCACATGATTTGATTTGAAATATTTAGCACTTAATAATGTATTGCGAAGGGTTAGGGATTTTCACTAACCCTAACTATTAACAATAGTGTAACAAAGTTCGTAGTCACGGGAAGAAGGAGGCGGGAACCGGCGAACATTTAAACACTTTAATAAAATAAACAAACACAAAATTAAAGTAAAATGGCAGCCCCTCGCGGACGACTGCCGCACACAAAACACAAAATAAAATCCAAGCCTGGTCCTCTCTCCTCCAACACTGTCGTCACTCCTCCTTTTATCCTTCCGGAGCTCCTCCGTGAGACTCGAGACCGGTGAGTGGTGCAGGTGTCGCTCATTATCAATTACTCCACCGGCCTCGCTCCGTTCCCTGGGGGAAAGGACAGACAGACGAGGCGAGAGAAAAGGAGATGGAAGGATGAGGAGAGACCGAGACGAGAGAGGGGAGAGAGAAAAAAAAATTCTTGTTCCAGTTCCCAGACACACTGCCGCTCGGCCCTCCACCAGCTGGGTAAACTCTTCCGCGATGCCTGGCGGAGGCACTGGACAGCCCTCGGTGGACGGCGGACGGCGACGGCTCCTCCGGGTTCGGGCAGCCGGCAGGAGTCCCCCGTTCCCTGCTCCTCCCCATCATGGCGGATGGCAGCAGCCTCTGGCCTCAGGCGAACGGCGGCGACTCCTCCGCTCCCTCACGGAGGGCAGCCGTCCCTCCACATCCCAGCCGGCCGGCAGCGAGTTCGTCCATCCCCCCGGCAACTCACTCCAGCCACTTCATAAAATAAACACAAAATGAAAGTAAAGCGGCAGCCCCTCGCGGTCGACTGCCGCACACAAAACACAAAATAAAATCCAGGCCTGGTCCTCTCTCCTCCAACACTGTCATCACTCCTCCTTTTATCCTTCCGGAGCTCCTCCGTGGGACTCGAGACCGGTGAGTGGCACAGGTGTCGCGCATTAGCATTTACTCCACTGGCCTTGCTCCGTTCCCACGGCTCTCAGCCCCGCCCCTCTCGTCACAAATAGTAATGGCATTAACAGTAGTCATGGCAACGGTGAACTTAAACCCTTAAATAAAGAAGCAATGAAAACGAACAGCTGGTATGAGTCACTCTCGCGGATATACTGTAAATTAGGGCATGAATTGTTTAATGTGTCTGACATTTGAGCACATGTGCTCTTATCCAAGGTCTAATCTTATTTTCAACAGTTGTTCGAAAGTCCAACTAAAACAGGGATAGCAAGGGAAATCTTCCAGACCCTCAGAAACAGCAACCGTTATCGTGTCAGCACACACGGTGGGCCACGAAAAGCCCGCTCACGTTCTGCTAATGCTCACTCTGTGACGAAAACATCCACTTCTGTTTTCCACCACTCTCGCCCGTCAACTCAAACCACAGCTGTCAGACTGTTTACATTCCCCTTGCCAGCGGCTCACTTACTCCACCGGCTTACCCAAGCTCGTCCTTCAGTCACAGCGCCACTCTCTTCATTTCTGGACATGGCAAGACTCTCCAGATAAAGTGGCACCTGACTTCAAAGGCCGGAAGGAGACGATGAAGAGACGGGCAGAACATCTGCCTTAGCCAGCTGATTTATTCTGTGCCAGTGCTGAAGAGGGCAGACACAAAGCTATGCTGTTAACAGAGAGCGGTTAGAGCGCAGTGGTGATGACAGAACTGTTAGCATTGACCCTTGAAGAAGAGAAACCCAGACAAAACAGAGCCAAATTTGGACAGAGAACGACGAGAAGGTTGCGTGCTCCCAAACGGCCTCTTCTCTTCTTTCCGTCAAAGCTCTTCGCAACTCATTTGACTCCTGTGATTTGATGCATTCAGTGGGAAAAGAAAGCAGAACTTGATTTTGTCTATTTGGAATTGAAAAAAGTCATTTTATATGACGGGTGACTGGAGGGGAGGGGTTGAAAAATAAGAGAACTTGGCGATGTCAGACAAAAATGGGGGAAAAAAGTTATATTTTCATTAAAGATTACATTTTTTCTTTAGCATAACATCCACTGAATGTTTTGCTATAATGTTTGCAGTTGTTGATCTTACCTAGATTACTTCTGGTAAGAAATGATTCAGCCTTTTATTTAATTTAAAGGTGAGTTTGCTAATATTTATGTCTCGCTTGCTCATTATGAGAATGAATTCAAGTAAACGCAGTAAAACAAATGTGTCTGTTCTTATTTATGTTTATTTGGTTCATGTGCCACAACAGGATTAACATGTTATTGATACTGACAAAAACCTTTTGAGTCTCTTGTGTGACCTTGGCATCATGGTAGTGTGTTCAAAGGGAAATCAAATTAGTTGCTTGCAATATTCAAATATTCAGTTCATGTGTATGTTTGCGTGTATGTGTGTGTGCTTCCGGCTAATGCTAGCATATGTCTCTTTGATATGGTAATGTACCGATTCAAAAAGGTGTTTAAGGTTGCACATGGGTAATTTGTTTCATTTATAGCTACTACTTAACAAACTTTTCAAAGAAAGAGGTCGTTTACAGATGTTGGTTAGCATTTTGCAGGCGAGTTAATGTTAAGTTTTCAAACTGAAAGTTTTCTTATAGTTTAAAGTTTTTTCTACGGGTTTTTGTGAAGATGCAGTGGAAATTTGTTATTGCTGCAATGATACATTTGAAGTGTTGCCTTGTAATGTTTTGTAAACAATAAAATACATTGGAATGTATTGTTGATTTTCTTTACCCTTCCAGTTTTATTTAGGCAATGTATTTAATACAAAAATCTCAAAATCAAAACTATAATTAATTAAATTACAAGAAAAGGCATTACTCCAATTAACAAATTATTTAAAGTAGCAGTAATGTTATACTTATTTACAATATATTTTTTTGTATGTTTAACTACTGTAGTAGTACTTAGTTTCACCTTTTGTCAAAACTTGATTGAAGGCAACAGGTTGCCACACAAATTTCTAGTAAAGTCAGCTACTTCAGGTAAAGAGTGGCTCTTACATTTTCTTCAGACAAACATATTACAGTTAAAGCAATGATACTATAATGCTAGTTAAACCTGACTCCACAGAGGCTAGTAAGGAAGGTTTCAGAGAAAAGAGGAAGAGAGTGAGAGAGAAAATTGGGTGAAATCAAATAATCTCTCCACAAAAGAGCCCACAGAAAATTACCATTGACATTGTTATTTCCAGGGAGTACTGAGGCCAAACAGAGATTCTCATCATATTCCTAATGATCTGTAACAGAATACAGCGCAGTACCCATGAGCACCGCACACTAGTTAGAGCTCTCTCTCAAGAGGTCACTGTGGGTAGAGTGAGGGTGGAGAGCAGCTGGTGTCTATCTGAAGTCTGTCTGTCTGTCTGTCTGTCATCCCTGCTGAACCAAGCAGCTTAAAGTGTTAGTTCACCCAAAAATGAAAATTAGGTGTATTTTCCTAGGTGTATATGACTTTCTTCTTTCAGACGAATCCAGTCGGAGTTATATAAAAAATTGTCCTGGCTATTCCAAGCTCTATCATTGCAGTCAGTGGGTGTGTTGCAGTGCTTCAGTCCAAAAGAAGTTAAATAAAAAGCGCCCATCCATAAAAAAGTGTCTCACACGGCTCCGGGGGATGAACAAAGGCCTCCTGTAGCGAATCGATGCGTCAGTAGAACACAAACGAAGATTTTTAACTCAAACCGCTGCAGTCTGTCCGTCATATAATGGCAGTCAATGGGCTCCACGGCTTTGACAGTAAATAAAAACATACACAGACAAAACCAAATTAAACCATGCGGCTCGTGACGATACATTGAGGTCTTAAGACATGAAACGATCGGTCTGTGCAAGAAACTGAACAGTATTTATATAATTTTTTACCTCTGATACACCGCAATGTCCAACTGTCCTGAGCTCTTAAAGTTGTGGAGCCCATTGACTGCCATTACATGACTGACAGACTACAACGGTTTGAGTAAAAAATCTTAATTTGTGTTCTACTGAAGAAACAAAGTCAGCTACATCTTGGATGCCCTGGGGGTAAGCAGATACATATCAAATTTTCATTTTTGGGTGAACTATCCCTTTAATTCAGACCAAACAATTTGGTGGTCTTAGCTGGCCCCAGACTTGTCAGACTGGTCTTAAAGAGGTTTTGGGCACTTGTTAGTAGGTCAGGCTGGGAGACCACTTAAAGGCAATTAAACACCAGCTAGTCTGAGTTAGACCAGCTGAAACCAGTGAGCTAGTTTATTGTAATGACATCATTCTGTGTGTTTAGTTGTGAGTCAGATGCATGCCTCTGACTATATGATACAGATGCATCATCTACAGTAATTCATTCTTCATTCTAGAAAGCATTTTAGCACTTTTGCATGCCCCTAAAAGCAAATATAAATGGAATAACCCACAACATCACAAATTTGACTTTAATGGTCAAGTAGTTAGTAATTAATTAAGCATTACAACATAACACTTGCTACATATAATACATATTAGTACTACTAGGGATGTGCACGTGTACTCTTAAGTGACAACGATAATCGATAATATAAACAATGATCGGCGATAAAATGACTATGTATTATGTGAGTTCTTGCTGAGTTTGAAATTCAGTAACATCTCCACAAAAACAAGTCAAATACTTAATTTTGTCATTATGCCATAACATACGAGCAGCTTTCAGCACATATGTGAATGCCTATACACAGAACACATTAACTAACAGCACAAACACAGACACACACATTCACTCTAGAAAGAGTGCATAAAGACAGAGCGCAAATGAATGCAACAGATGGCTCCATCTTGAGAAAGGCTCCTTAAAGGTGCACTATGCAGGATTTTCAGTTACTGTTTGTAAACACAAGATTCAAACTTGACTCCTCGTGGGCGGCTCAACACCGCCAAAAGCTCAGAAGATGAGTGATGAGGTGTTTTGCATTTTTTTTTTAATATTGTGTTAATCATCCATTAATGGCATTTTTGTGTATATGAACGAATAGTTATGCTTATAATTAGATGGCTGGCCACAATTTGCAAGCGAGTTTAGCCGTCTAAAGACTAGCTCGCTAACAAACAGTAACTATGTGTCATCATAAAAACGTAATTACAATGCCTAGTAATCTGCTGAGTTACAGATAGCAGTCAATAGGCAATAGCAACAATAGCAAATTGTTTTTGTGTTGAAACACGACAACTGGCCAAGGGCTACGGCCCAGAAACATCCAGAGCACAGTAATAGAAAATTAAAATAAGAAAATACAGGCAGAGGACAATGTCTCTGTAGACACAAAAATCGCAACACACTTCTTGAGGATCATTAGTAATGATTAAGAGGGATTATTTTTGTATGATACTTTTTTTGTGAAAATTCTTCATAGTGCACCTCTAAAAATAACTATTTAAAATACACACCATATTAAGGGGGGGGAAAAAAAACACGATGCAAGTGCTTTTTATAAATCCAGCCACTGGTTTTGTTCAGGATACCTCATGAATCTCAGGTTTCTCTCAATTGAGGTTTTGGAGCAACATGCTCAAAACGCAGGCGAGCACAGGTCTGGTGTCCCTCATCACGAGTCTCAAAGCTCTTGGTCAGGTATCAGAAGCCTTTTCATTGTTACACACCATTACACATCCCCCTAATCCTTCCAAGAACATGCACTCTCTGGCCCTGCCCTCATGTTCGCTTCCCACTCCACTGCACACCAACCAGCTCCCAAGGCCAACCCTCCATCAGTGAAGCCATCTGTGAGCTCACCAACAGCCCTACTGTCAGCCTGTTCAGAGCACGCTAGCACGCTTGTTTTAGCCAGTTTTCTTCATGTTCTCATGCTGTCCTCACTTCTCTGCATGCAACACATTCTTCAGTTAAGAAGTAGATGCAGACAGGCAGGTTACTGCACGAACGGAGGTTACAGTCGGCTGGAGCAACACATGCTGACTGCAATGACACTTAATTAAGGACTCAGACTTTGTAACCATGTGGTAGGTGCTTGGAAACAGGAAGCAGTTATGACAGGGTCGCATGACGTGCTCGCCAAAAGCTCTAAGGGACTTTCACCTCAATGTTTGCTTGTAGGCTGACTTCCATTACGTTTGTGCTACGTAGCACTGATTTCATGTCTCGCTGAGTTTCAAAATGTACAATTCAACTCAGTTGCTTAAAGTCATAAATGAACTATTACATAAGTACCATCTTTTCTGCAATATGTCATGTTTTTCATCATCTGAGAAGTGCTGCAACTTATATTCCAAAGTGAGTTATATAATGGCATTAATAGCAAGCAAGCAAAATTTGTGCACACATTTGGAAAATGCCGAAGACAATGTACACAGGAATGTTGAAAATAAAGTGATCCTGGCGCACATTGCATTGCCAAATGCAAGTTACCAAATGCTACCAACTTCAGCATTGTGATGTATTTCCAAATGAAACGGAATATTGATTAGAGGGCGGGGTTTTATTTTACAGCATCTCTCTGCCATCTCTTGCTCGCAGCTAAATTTTCAGATTTCGAATTGGATTGGAATTAAAGATTAAATAGTGTCATTTTTGATTTCGTGCAGAGTTTAACTGAGGTGCACAGCAGAGATGGTGTTTGTGTGGAGCAGCATTTACTGCGAACAGAGCCGTTCCACTACTGAAAACACCAGAACACAGTGGCTACGTTTACATGCACAATTTTTGGTTCAATCGGACTGAATTCATTCCGATTGATGAATCTGAATGTAGTGTTTACATGAACGCTAAATAAAGTAATCGGGTTGATGTGCGTGTTTATATGTCACAAGCTTCAAATCGGAATTGATTTTTTTTTTACATGCACAGACTGCACAAATATTTGTGAGAGTTTCTCACGGTTTGCACATAATAACCACTCTCCTTTCTTTATTTGTTTTTAACAGCAGAATTAATATTTATCAACTGTGCCGTGCTGCTCATATTTATCACACAGTAAAAATGACCCTCCCCGCGCCCAAAATGGGTTGCCTGTAGATTATAATCCAAAACAAGGACTGGTGGGAGGTTGTCCTGCTCCACTTCACAGTTGCCGAGTGAAAGGAGAGTTTTATTATGACAGGGCACGCATTTATACAACACTTTATTCAAAAGGAAAGAAGCGCTCGTTCTGCGCGTCATACGTCATTACGCTATTTCTAAGTCATTGCACATGCGCAGTCCTTTCAGTTTCGGGGTTCAATCCGATCAAGTGTTTACATGCACTCTCAATTGTATTAGAAAAGGAATAAACCACCCCCTTCAATCCGATCGAAATTTCATTCCGATCGAGCTCAATCGGATCGATTAAGGTGTTTACATGAAGGCTTTTCAGTCCGATTGAGCTGTCAATCCGATTACAAACGGATTATTTGGTTGCATGTAAACGTAGCCATTGTAAATAAACACAATGCCATGTTTCACTCAGAAACACAGAGTGCATCAGACTAAATCACAGTCTCTTTCCGATCTGATAATTGCACTAAAGGTGCGGTCAAATTTACTGTTGCTCTGCACAATTTTGTGGGCACTTTGCTGACATTTCATTTTGAATCTGTGTGTTCGGGAGTTTCACGTGACGGCAAAAAAGTTCACTCATGTTCAAGTTGGTCACGCAAACAAAAAGCTGACCAACAGAAAGCTGCTTGGTTTGAAAGTGATTTCTGTGTGAGCTGTGGACATCACTATTGACGATGGCACAGATATTTGAGGGAAACTTTATTGCTGCCCTCCTTTGTAATGAAGTTTGTTACCAGCACACTAAAGCAGAAATTCTAGTCCCTCCAGGGTTTTTGTGTTTGCAAGAATTAATGCAAACTCAACCAATCATCACATCATTTGCGACAGTTTGCATTCTTGTCTTATTCTTAGAAAAAAAAAAAAAAACATTTTCTGAGGTGGGAAAGCATTTTTAGCTAATCAAAATATATAATTCCAAGTCTAAAAAAAAAAATTCAATATGCGTTCAGTTTTCTTGTCATTATAAAATGCTGCAAATATCATCAGCATTTTTGAGAAGAGCTGAAGCATTTTGGACTGCATAAAACAGAAAAAAAAGTCCTGTGAAATCCCAATAGGACTAAGGAATGCATGCTAAGCATGTACATCAGGACCGCATGCTTACAATGTTTTGGCCAGCCATTCACTCTTATGTACTTATGTAAAGTATGTGTCTGGTCCAACACTGCAGAGGTCTTTGGAAATATATTCACTGATGTACCCACACATCCTCAAAAACTTGACCATCTTCCATGGCAAATGTCCAGTTGACAGGACAATACACAAAATACCTTTGCCATCTGTGACCATCTGAGTCTGCCAGCTCTTGTCTCATCCTGTAGTTCAGCTCAATGATTCTCAAGAGCCAAGATGAAAAGATTCCCCTTTTAAGTACTGATATGATTTTACGGGTGCTGAGCCCTAATTTTGTATTTTTATTTTTAATACCATGCATGAGAGCAAGATACAGGGCAAGGGAAAGTTCAGGGGGAGGAGTCATAATAGACCTGCAACATCAGCAAGCAACCCTTCTCTCCTTCATATTCTTCTTTGTTTATGTTTTATTTTTCACTGCAAATCATTGCACAGACTACTTGGATAGCAAGCTTTTTGCGTGGTACCGTTTTTGACAGAAATAAATCCATTCTTGCACAAAAACGCCTCTCTCGCGTGATTTTTACGTTATTTCCCGTATCAATTGTGGCGTGTGTTTGGTTGCGAAATGTAGTTACCATCCTAAAGACTTCAGTTCCAGCCCTGCTCCAACACACCTGTCTGTAAGTATCAAGTAACCCTGAACACCCTGATTAGGTGTTTCAGGTGTGTTTGACTGAGGTTGGAGCTGAAATCTGCAGGACAGTAGCTCTCCAGAAGCAGGATTGGAGACCGTTACTCTAAATCAGGGGTGTCAAACTAAATTCCTGGAGGGCCGGAGCCCTGCAGAGTTTTGTTCCAACCGTGCTCTAACACACATACCATATAGTTTTCAACTAAGCCTGAAGGACTTGATTAGTTGGATCAGGTGTGCTTAATTAGGGTTGAATCTAAACTCTGCAGGGCTCTGGCCCTCCAGGAACTGAGTTTGACACCCCTGCTCTAAATAGTGTTAAAATCTCGGGGACGGGTGAAGTTTAGTAGAAATGGACAAGCAATGTTAGTTTTACTCGTTTTGTTGGCCACTTCAATTTCAGGAGTGTTGCACTGGTCGGCCCTGACCTGAGTGAAATCTCAGATGAGATGTCCATTTCACTGCATATATAACTGTATATTAAACATCAAATATGATTTGATTTGCTGTCACATTACACAGCACTTCACTTTCAGTGTGCAGAGACAAACTGCTTGATTTGTCACACCTGGTTAGGACACGGTCTAATAGTGCAGGGAACTTGAGAATTAAGACTGCTTACCTGGCATCTTTTTCTTTAGACCTGCTTGGAATGGCTTTATGCCAGTTAATTTTTAAAGAAGCTACAGCTGTCTAAAGCTATGATAGATCGAGACTCCATGCCAAAATAATTAAGATCCAGTCCCGGATGCCTGATCCTGTCAGAAATTATCAGTTTTGTCTGGTAACAGAACAACTATTCGGCAGAGCTGTCGATACCCAAAACCTGTTAACAGCAAGTCTTGTCTGGTACCCAAAAATACCCAAAACGAATGTTTAACAGTCTTCTATCAGCCAAGAAGTTGACTGAGTAAAACCAGAGAAGAGCAGAAGCAGGAGACGAAGTGATGATGATTAAAAAAAATGAACAGAGAACAATCTTAGTTGCACAATCTTATTTGTACAATCTTAGTTGCTGTCTTAGTTGTACAATCTTAGTTGCACAATCTTATTTGTGCAATCTTAGTTGCTGTCTTAGTTGCGTATGTCTCAATGCTCAGACTTCGTCTGACGAACACAAATTGAACAAGTAATGTTATATCAACTGATTCACAACATCCCATAAACCTTGGATTTCCATAAACATTCCCTCTTATCTCTTACTCATTCAGACAAAACAGTTCATGAAACCCCACAATCATGAGATTGAACAATGAAAATGCATAAGCAAGAAAAATAATAAGAAATATAAAATATTAAAACATAATACAAATAATAAAGGAATCATTGATATAAATGGTAAAATGATAAAAAATAATCAAATAATAAATTATATAAATGACTAATGATTATGAATGATTATATGAATAAATGGATTATAAATTAAATAAAAACAAGAAAATAAAAACACAACACAAACACTCTTGATGCAACACACACAGTTTGCATTTAAGGATCCTTAGACCCTTCAGCTACAAACTTTCTGCACTTCTTATATCCTTATTTGTAATCTTCGTATCAGATGCAAAGCTAACTAATGACCGGTAGACCTTTGGGATACAGTGTTAGTGACAACCATCTTATTAGCTGAGGTCAAGCGCTTGACTCTGGCTTCCTATTCTAACTCATCATTCATCATCATTCATGTTCACTGGGGTTCAAGTCTGGGTTTTGTGCAAGACGGTCGAGTTCTTCACAAGGATGTTGTAATTTCAGAACAGAAGCACAGAATTGTGGACATAGAAATTCTGGACATTCAAAACTGGACATAGAGCTTACAGCCACGTAGTGTTCTTCAAAACCCTTTCGTATTTGGGACCTGCTATTTATCAGAAGCCAACAATGACATGGCAGAGCCAAGACTTAAACAAATTTGCCAAAGACCTTTACAAAAACCAGTCAACAAGGCCAGTACTTAACACATTATTATCCAGATTATGTGTTCCTATTTCATCCACAATTATGAAATAAACTGAACATGATTGTACTGAACGTCCTCATCTACCCTGATGTAGTGTAGTAGAGTAGTAAACCCTGGTAAAGCTCAGGACATGAGCACATGCATCAGTGATAGAATCATCACACACACACACACACACACACACACACAGTACCTTGGCACTGGAAACCTTGTTTTCCAAATCCCCTGTAGAGTTGCATTTGAGAAAGAAAAAAAAAACTGTTAGTGACAAAGCTGCATCACTTTCATTGTTTTAAAACAACTCCCCCCCCCTCACATTGGTTTTGTGAATGTGCATTAACAGCTCATTATCATTATCTGTAACCGACCGTCTTTAAGATTAAATTAAACATATTGAAATGATGATTTATTAAAATGATTTAAATGTATTTGGTATTATTATTGCAAATGTATGACAATAATAACATGTAAGCCTGTTGGAATACTAATGAATGAATAAATGATAAAATTACACTCTAAAAAATGCTGGGTTAAATACAACCCAGTGCTGGGTTAAATAGGGACAAACCCAGCAATTGGGCTGTTTGGACCCAGCGGTCGGGTTAAATGTTTAACCCAACCTTCTGGGTAGTAACCCAACCACTGGGTCAAAACAGCCCAATTGCTGGGTTTGTCCCTATTTTACCCAGCACTGGGTTGTATTTAACATATATAGGGTGTCCAGACGTCCCGTATTTCAGCTCTTTTTTTTTAGTGTCCCGACTTATTTTGAAAAAATCATGTTTTGTCCCGTATTTCAAAATTTCTTTAAGACTGGGTGATCGAGTAGTAGAAGTGTTCTGTCACGCGAGAACAGCCTAATCAAAAATGCGGACATTCTACCAGAAACGTACATTTCCACTTGTAAAAATCTTGGGGATCCATCGTGCAATGTGAACACAGCAGCAACTGAATGCTACCCCAGATAGTCACGCAGTGTGAAAACAACGGCGATCCGACGAGTTTGAAAATCGTGCAGTGTGAACTCGGCAAAAGACGCAATCTGAGGGAATCGCCGATGCGTCGCCGACGCCCCAGAAATATTTGGCATGCTAAATATCTGGAGCTGTCGGCGATTCACAATCTCGCTGTGTGAAATGAGTTCTGACTGAAAAACACATCGGCGATGACGTATACAGCCAATGAGAGACCAAGATACAGGGCAGCGGGAAGTTCGAGGAGGAGTTATATGAAACGTAGTTTGCGGCGTGTATGGAAATGTGTATTTTACGATTTTTACTGGGGGACCCCCTCGAAAGCCATTGGGCTATTTTCAGGTTAGTTTTGAGTAGTAATTGGGCGGGTTTTGTAGCGAAAACCTGGCAACCCTGCACCAGACAGAGCTGTCGGCGATTCTTCCTATTGTAAAGTCATGCAGTGTGTAACCTCCTGTCGTCGTTCAATCGTGCAGTGTGAACACAGCAACAGCTGAATGCTAAGCCAGATAGTCGTTCAGTGTGAAACCAACAGTGATGCGACGTCTTTGAAAATCGTGCAGTGTGAACTCGGCATAAGTGAAGGCGGGATAGATAGGCACACAGAAGCGCTGTCTCGGCCGTGCGCCCGTGCGAACCAAGTTCTGCCTGCGCCTTAATTGTTAAATACACACACAGCTGTCAAAATGTCGATCGTGTGGAGTATCTCACGAAAAATACAGTCGGTTATGGCTTAAGTGAACGTAAACGAGTGGGTGAAAACCGGATATGTGTCAGTATATTATATTAATTCGGTCTTAAAGGGACATTAACCTAATTAAATACCTGTCTGTCTCATTAATGTTAATCAAACAACAAAAGATGTTAACTGAAGTATACATGTTAAACCTACTGTATTTGAAAAACAAGTTTATTTAATATTTAATGTGTATATAGATGGTTTCAACGGCAATAACAAACAAACGTTATTGCGCATGCGCACTTTTGTGGCCCTAACTTAACTTCCGGTAGACTTCCAAATAGAATCAATAACAGCAGCTAAGTAGTCCCTCTAGAGTAGATTATTTTTGATAAGCAAAATATGTTTGCTGCGTAAATCAGACGGACTTGCTGAAAATGCAAATTCATTCTCTGCCAGCAGGAGGTGCTTTAAAGCGGGAGAAACAGAGGTTTCCCCAGTAACGGCTGCACACAAAGCAGCGCTTAGCTCACAAACGCTGCTT
>NW_015664013.1:595263-596409 GCF_001515625.1 Sinocyclocheilus rhinocerous
TACTGGTGGTCAATAAGAATAAAGCGCAGATATGCTGTTCTAAATGGACGTCGGGAACGGGATATTGTTAGACCGCCCGCTCCCGTTCAAATTACACCAGAGTTACCAAACGCTACCGCGTTTTATTCGGGAATTTAATCTCGCGGCGCAAAAAATCTGGTCGGGTCTCGCGGTTCCCGCGGAAGAGCCGCGGGAATGCAGACCTCTAAAATGCGGCTAATAATTTCTGAATTCTGACTGGCATATAACGAACAAATCAAACAAACGTAAACGGCAAAGGCGGGGCCCCCGGGCTGCAGCCCACTCAAGCCCAACGGTAAGTCCGGCCATGGTGCCAATAATACATACCTAGATTTGCATAAGGATACAATAAAGTGCAGGATGTTTTAACTAAAGTTAGTCTTTTCTTGTATTCAGGAGGAACATGAGTGAGCAAGACTGCTTTGGGATTCTGGACTCTGAGTTTGATCATTACCTGGTGGACATGAAGTCATATGTGCTTAAACTGACCGACAAGACAGGGGAGAAAAAATATATACAGTGCTGCTTGAAAGAATTTTCTATATTTCTGCATAAATATGACCATCATCATCAGATTTTCACACAAGTCCTGTAAGTTGACAAAGAGAATCCAATCAAACAAATGAGATGGAAATATATATGTTGTCATTTATTTATTCTGGAAAATGATCTAATATCACATGTCTGTGAGTGGCAAAAGTATGTGTATCTCTAGGATTAGCAGTTCATTTGAAGGCGAAATTAGAGTCCATCTGTTCAGAGGTGTTTTCAATCAGTGAGATGACTATCAGGTGTCAGTTTATTCAAAAAACAGGGATCGATCAAAGTCTGATCATGTTTGTGGAAGGGAATCATGGAACGAACAAAGGAGATCTCTGAGGACCTCAGAAAAAGAGTTATTGTTGCTCATCTGGCTGGAAAAGCTTACAAAGCCATCTCTAAAGAGTTTGGACTCCTCCAATCCACAGTCAGACAGATTGTGTACAAATAGAGGAAATTCAAGACCACTGTTACCCTCCCCAGGAGTGGTCCACCAACAAAGATCACTCTAAAAGCAAGACGTGTAAAAGTCCACTAGGTTTCAAAGGACTGCAGGCTAACTTCTAAGCAACTAAAGGCCTTTCT
>NW_015664013.1:596648-597471 GCF_001515625.1 Sinocyclocheilus rhinocerous
GGAACACTGAACAACTACGGTGTGCATGGTGCATCCAAAGAACAGTGCTGCCAGTCTGCAGTTTGCTAAAGATCATGTGGACAAGCCAGAGGAATACTGGATAAATGTTTTGTGGATGGATGAGACCAAAATAGAACATTTTGGTTTAAATGAGCAGCGTTATGTTTGGAGAAAGAAAACACTGCATTCCAGCATAAGAACCTTATCCCATCTGTGAAACATGGTGGTGGTGGTATCATGGTTTGGGCCTGTTTTGCTGCATCTGGTCCAGGACGGCTTGCCATCATTGATTGAACAATGAATTCTGAATTATACCAGCAAATTCTGAAGGAAAATGTCAGGACATCTGTTCAAGAACTGAATCTCAAGAGAAAGTGGGTCGTGCAGCAAGACAACGACCCCAAGCACACAAGTCATTTAACCAAAGAATGGTTAAAGAAGAACAAAGTTAATGTTTTGGAATGAAGTGGTTCTGTACCGAGGAATGGACTAAAATTCCCCACAAGCCGTTGTGCAGGACTGATCAGCAGTTACAAGAAACGTTACTTGCAGTTATTGCTGCAAAAGGGGGTCACACCAGATACTGAAAGCAAAGATTCACATACTTTTGCCACTCACAGATATATAACACTCGATCATTTTTCTCAATAAATAAATGACAAAGTATATATTTTTTGCCTCCGTTGTTTGATCTCTTTGTCTACTTCCAGGACTTGTGTGAAAATCTGATGATGTTTGGGTTATATTTATGCAGAAATATAGAAAATTCTAAAGGGTTCACAAACTTTCAAGCAGCACGGTATATATATATATATATATATAT
>NW_015664013.1:597807-599234 GCF_001515625.1 Sinocyclocheilus rhinocerous
AAAAAATTAACTTAAATGATTTTAGCAAATGGCTGCAATATAACAAAGAGTGAAAAATTTAAGGGGGTCTGAATACTTTCCGTACCCACTGTATATATATATAAGAAAATTATAATTTTACAAGAAAATGTACGTTTTACAAATCCACATTTCCCCATCAGTGCGCCAGCGGTGTGCACTGTGGATTAAAAAGTTGTGTGATCCTGAGACCTGTGGCTCTGGACTGACTGGAAGGAAAAATTGTAACATGTACACTCGCCTCCTTCTGCACATGCTCAGAAAAGGAGTTTTAGAGGGTCCATTTACCCACAAACCTGAAGCAGGCGGCCTCAAGACTTTACCCACATACATGGTACATACTGCACTGATACATGCCTTTATCTTGATTTGTATAAGGCAACCTCTTGAGCGCATGATTTCTAAGCGTTGTGAGTTTTGTGTGTTTTTCTGATTTAGTCCATCTATTTCGGTGAGCCGTTGCTGGGACGGTCACAGGAGCAGAGATCTGCTGTGCTGCCAGACTGGGTGTCTGGGGAGTTGGGTCAGACTGATGGCTCATGGTCCACCTCGCCCCTCTCAAACACACACAGGTATGACACTGGACCTCCTGTTAATCTTGACTAAGCCCCTGTGTTGAGGTTAAGATGTGTTGCGATGTAATGTATGATTTATTAATTTCATATTTGTGAATGAGGCTCCAGTATCCCGGCAACTCTGCATAGGACAAGCAGTTGGATGGATGAATAATTGTGAATATTGAATCATGAAAATGACATATGAATGTCCAGGTCATACAGTATTTTGACCCAAAATCAAAAGAAAAAAATATATATTTTGCAAGACAACAAAGCCTATTATATTACACAAGCCTTTAAATCCATAGGACTGGGTGATTAAAATAATGATGCTAATTAAAAATAATAAAACCAGGAATTAACACTAAATACAATCATATACAAAGTCAGAAAGATGTTTTTTTATTTTTTTTTTACATAAAGTAATTGTTTTATTCAGGAAGGATGCATTAAATAATGTAGGGTTTTTCAACTCAAAAAGGGAAATATTTATGACGAATTATAACTGGTTATGATTCATAATAAATATTTAGATTAGATCTTTGAATTAACTGTAGCAGAATCAATATTACCATTACTTGATCTGTCCGTCCACCGAGCAGACAAAATAATCATTTATCAATTCAGAGAAAAATTATTTTCCTGGCCAAGGAAGAATAATCTGTCCTTCTTTGTGCAGTGCTAGCAGTAATTTAGCAAAATGTAGCAAGGGTTCACACATTCATTGACTTCGAATTGTGAGCAGCAAACAGAGACAATCAGTTGTGAATATAAGGGATTTAATAAATGAAACTATATCTAACATATAACTAACTAAGCAAAACACATACAGAATGAAACAAAGTAAGGAAA
>NW_015664014.1:0-10507 GCF_001515625.1 Sinocyclocheilus rhinocerous
GTAGTTTGTCTTAATTCAACATGGGGATTTGTTTACTTAAAATAAGTAACATTAGGTCAAGTAGGTCAACATTATTGTTATTTTTAAGGACATAATGAAATTAAGACAATGTCTGTACTGTATGTTATTTTATGATTGTAACGTTACTATACAATTACATACAGTTGTTGCTAACGTCTGTCACTGAACATTTTACCTCAGATCGTAAATTAGACATTCTTACCTGAAAAACCGATGACATCGGCAATCTTCCTCCATGCTGATGACTTCCTTATGTTGTCTTTGAAGAATCTATGGTTTGTTCGCTGCGCTTCTTGTCCGGTGTGCGACCCCCTTAAGAGGTCTGTAAGGAATCTCAGTCTGTTCTTTGTCTTCGAGGTGGGGGGAAAAGTCAATCCGAAGAGCTCATGACCGTGATTACTATCACTGGTTTACATGTGATGGTCATGCTGTGCATCTCTTTTGACCATTAATCTTGATTACTTGCCCCAAAATTGACAATCTCCTTGGAATTGTCAATAAGTGTTCTTTTGTTTAAATGCTGTGAGCTACTCAAAGCTGCTAGTTGGTGGATTTACTTCAGGCTTGTGGCGCCAGGATCTGATTTACGAACATACTGTGTCTTGGGCCTCTGTGGAATTTGGCTCCTCGTGTTTCAACTATGTTCTTGATCAAATCTTAAATTGTCTGATTCGGTCTGATACCCTACATCCTGTTAGTGCTTTTCGCCTCCATGGCATTTATGTTTTAGCACCATGTTGGTTATTCTAAATTTCTGACACTGCCATAAAATTATCGATAGCTATCTTTGGTCGCAAGACCGTGACAACGGTCATCTCTGAACCTCTCTCACAGTACAATGTAGGACCACTGTTTGGAAGCCATGACCAAAGAAATCTTTAATTGTTTCACGTTTGTTTCATCTTTCGTCTTGGTAATCCCAAGATTGTACAATGTATACGAGGCATTAGAGATGCTAAAGTGTGGTGATGAAAGTTGACAGATTCTTCCGGAGGTGAGCAAAAAAAGACTAACTTAATCAGCGATGATACTCTGACTCGACGGAGTTAGGTAGGACAGGAGTCTCTAGACCTAAGAGATCCTCACTCCAGGTAGAAAGCTCACACATTGTAAAACTCAATCACTTTGAGTGAAACTGATGAGGCCCTGCTGGTGTAAATGGCTGGATATCTCTCTCTCTCTCTAGGGCTGACTAAGATAGTGGCCTTTAAGTTCTACAGAGGTCACATCTCTAGATGATGGCTTGACCAATGCAAAGGTGTAATTTTTAGTGGAAACAAGTTTCTTTGTTCCCCATTATAGCTTATTTCAGGTGTGCAAACCGCAGCACCTTCAGAGTTCAGTTCCAACTCTGCTCCAACACACATAACTGTAGTTCTCAAATAACCCTGAAGGACCTGATTAGCTGAATCGGGTGCGTTTAATTAGAGTTGAAGCTAACTTTTGCAGGGGTGTGGCCCTCCGGGAACTGAGTTTGGCACCACTGGCCTATTTGCATAATTGGTGTGGGGCAGCAGATTTGTGTGCTTAAATTCTTTGGGGGAGCTATAAAATTCTTCTATTACACTGAACAAAATTATAAACGCAACGCTTTTGTTTTTGCCCCCATTTTTCATGAGCTGAACTCAAAGATCTAAGACCTATGTACACAAAAGGCAAATATTGTTCACAAATCTGTCTAAATCTGTGTTAGTGAGCACTTCTCCTTTGCCAAGATAATCCATCCATCTGATGATTCTCAATTCTAGTCCTCGCATACCACCGCATGCCACCCATTTGCATGTCTCTCTTATTTAACACACCTGATTCAGATAACTAGCTCATTAGAAGAGAGCTCCATGCAGGAACTGTGTTCTGATTTACATGGTCCCTACACAGTGTTCTTTACTCCCTACTCCCTGAGCACAGGAAATCTGTTGAGGTTTACTTCACTTCGGAACATTCATTCACGTATCTGCGCTATGCCAAGGCCTGCAGTGTCTTCACACACAGATGAAATTTACTAGAGAAGTGTGAAGTGTGACATATATACATACTGTATATATGTGGTTTTGGATTTTGTTTTCCCTTAGTAATAGGGGCCTTCATTTGGGGACTGCATGTTGTGTTCACTTGTGTTATCTTTTACTAGTGTTTGGGTTTGTTTGATGGTCTGGGGCATTGAAGTGTGACAAACATGCAGGAGGGTGGGAGATCGGGAAGGGGGCCAACGCTTTTTCACACCACTGTGTATGTGTGTATGTATGTATGTATATATGTATATGTGTATATATATATATATATACACCTTGCTACGTGTACTGCGTTAGGCTAACCGAGACTTGTCATTTGCACTTATATATTGTTGCTCTTTTGTTAGTTTTGACTGCTTTTATTGTCCTCATTTGTAAGTCGCTTTGGATAAAAGCGTCTGCTAAATGACTAAATAAATAAATATACCTCTGTAAGTAAATACAACTTAAATTCACTCACACCTTTGAATGGAACATATACGCTCCCTTCAAACTGGAATCAATGTCCTGTGATGTCCACTTCGCAGGCACTTACAGTCAAATAGAACAAACGTCTGATGTCATAAGAGATACGTACAAAATGTGCAGAGCAGTGGTAAGCAAGGACTGGAATTGAGAACCGCTGTATTAGAAGCAATATAGGAATGTATAGATATAAAAAAATATTTCCAACCATAAAGTAATTTTTATTTTCAATCCCAAAACCAAATAAAGATAAGAGGTTATTAGATAACTTATTTTCCATAACATTACTTAACACAGATTACAAACAGTTTACTGGGATATTAGTATCTAGACTAAACATGGGATTACCACAAACGATCATGTTTCTTAAAGGGATGGATAATTCACAACAATATCTGTTTATATAATTAAATACTCAGAGCATGAAACACAAGGAAAAAACGGAACAGAACAAAACAAAATGAATTTTTATTTATACAAATGAACGCAACAGCCTTTTTTTTTGCCTACGTGTCTCATTAAGAATCTACTGATCTGAAAGGAAAGTTGCTACTAACAAAATGTTACTATCTACATGTTCAACTGACAAAGTCCACAGCAGAGCACAACACAAGGACATCTGTGAAGCAAAGCTACTCAATGAAATCTAATTAAGCCATAATAAAGCATAAATAATTTAATTATTTTTTAAAGATTTACAACAGATTTGCTGCTGTTCATGTGCACTGAGGACATCAAAATAGAAAACATACTTAAGGTATATCTATATAATTAAGGTTATAATGGTATAATTACACAAAATTAAACTCAAGCACAGTTACATTTCAAAGTTCAAACAACATATATTTATCAGTAGGGATGTAACGGTCTGAAAATTTCTTATCACGATTATAGTGACCAAAATGATCACGGTTATCAGTATTATCACGGTATTGTTAAAATGTGCTAGAGATGTTAAAAAAGTACCGACACATAAATAACTTCACCAAGTTTTATATTTAAAAATCAACAAACAACAAATAAAATGACTTTTTGTTTGCATAATCACTAAAACAATAACATTACCAATGATGTTCGGATTTTAAATGACAACTTGACTGACAACAGTTTAATAGCATGTTGAAATATCTAATGTAAATGTTCAAATAAAGCTTTGAAAAAGTTTAATAAAAAGGTACCTCAGGAAACCTCACATTTCAGCCTTTAACTAAAGAAAAGATATGTCAAAATGATAATTGATTAATAAATTATTATATGTATTTTATCTGCTCCATAAATAATTCTAGATAACTTATCTGAATTGTTTAAATGTGTAGAATCCACATAAGCTTGTTTTTCATCAACCGGTCAAAATTTACAGCAGGGCATGCAAATTCGGTCTGTTTTTTGGCCAGACAGAAACTGCGCACAGGCTGAATGTAAATATAAGTCTCTGTAAATCCACTCGCTGACAGCAGGTGGCGCTTATGGAAATGCTGTTTCCTTGCTGTTTCACTTAACCTCCATGGACAAAGCAGTATTGCTGATTAAGAACACTTCCTTTAGGTATCACATGCCAGCTTTTCCGCTCTGTTTTCACTCAAAACAAAACTACTCTGCGTTCTGTGCACATGTGAGACTGTTACTTAAAACTGTGCTTTATGCTGTACAGTAGGGATGTGCATCTCATGACTCAAGCCGATACGATACGCATCTCAATGCATAGCCAACGATATGATACATTAAAGATACATATGAAGCAGCTACCGATGCAATGCGATACGATTCACCCCTGTTACGATGCAGTGCGATCCGATTTTGATTCGCTTCGATTCAACACTATGCGATTCGATGCAATATGATGCAATGGAGAAAATATGATCACTTTTAATGCCTCGAGGCCTGTTTCATAAAACAAGTTAACCAAATAAGCCAGGCTTATTTCACTTAGTCTGACTCATTGTCAAATGATTTGGTTCCATAAAACAAATTTAACATAGATCAACTTCAGTCACCCTGGCAACTTATGCTGGGAAACTAACCTGGTCTAAAGCAGGTTAACTATCAGGCTAAGCTAAGCTCCTCTACTGACCAATAGGAACATAATGATATTACCACTGTCTCACATACTATTATTTTATTAATTTTTTCAGTTTCTAGCCATGCAGCCTTTCTATCCGATTTTATCACAGTTGTACCTTTTATAGTTTGCAGAACAGATAGCAGAACATCAGAACATAATCTAAAATTGCTCTTTAAAGCATTATAATAACTAAATTAAAAGTTAAAATCACTGAATTAAAAATGAAAATAAATAATAAAGTAAATGACTACATTTAAACTGCTTTAAGAAACACACATTAGCTCATTTGAGCTTAGTAATTAGTAGCCTACTAGCTTACATTTGATTTACCTATTACAATAGTCCACTTACAGTTACTGCTATCATAAAAATACACTTTATATGTAGATTTAAAATTCTACAAAAGACAAATTTAATGTCCAAAAACAAATTTTTTAGCAAAATGTATATTTTATTATTATTGCTCTCCTATTTGATTGCGCTCAGTCTGTTTAGCGTGCATGCGCGCAGCAGCGCTCGTTGCTCTCGCGTGCCTCGCCCACTCCTGACAGAAAATGGACATGTTTGCATGACTTTATAACATTTACAGATGAAAAATCTGTTCAAATAAAGCTTTGAACTTTATTTGACCAAAATTATCACGGTTCTACAAATTTAACCTCTGACATGTCAGTTACGCACTGAGGAAAACACAACATCTCAAATGCATTAAACAGCACAGATATATTCGCTGTTTGTCATGGTGGATCGATTTGATCCATGATCTACATTAAGGTCTGCTTAAGAATAAGCATGCACAAATTAGTGAGATTCTGTGAATTTAATTTTTCGTTAATGGAACCGCTTTAGCCCCGATTGATTTGTTAGGTTATTTCAAGTCAGGTTTTGGACTTTAATCCCAGTTTTTCCTCGGGTCTCTGTGGTGTTGTGATGCGTCATATTCATGCAGCAGCAGCGGTGATGAGAGAGCGAGCTTGAGAAACAGTTTAGAGAGGCGAAATCAATCTACTTATAAAATATTGGTCACAGATTATTGGTCACTTTCTAAATAATAAAAGTATATCGCATATATATATAAATAAATCGTTTTTACCGATACAAATATGTTAGAAACGATGCATCGCGATGTAAATGACAACTTGTAGCCGATGCACACTTTTTAAACCGATGCATCGTATCGTTAACTTTTTATGCCGATGCACCGAGTGAATTGGGGAATCTTCCCATCCCTACTGTACAGTATTTATTTATCGCGAGTTGTTCAAATCGCGGTAATCTAATACGGTTTTAATGATAATTAAAAGATGAAACGGTAATACTAACCATGGGGAATTTTATCATGATTTATCGTCAAACCGGTAATCGTTACATCTCTATTTATCAGAGTGTTTCTCTTTTACACAGAGACACAGAGGAGCCACTGTCAACCCCAATTCTAAACCCAGCATAAAGGGGTTTAGTGAATGTGGAGTGGAATGTATGCAAGTGTGTTAGTGTGTGTGCACTAGAGACACTGTAGAAGGACAGAGTGCCAGCGAACGAATCCAGATACACTCCTACTCTGTTAGAAGGGGGTGAAGGGACAGGTATGTCAGTCCGCTTGTTATTATGCCTGACATAGTAATTATTATTATAGAAAATTAGTGCCCAGGAGTTTTTAGTGAGTCCAAACCTATCATCATGACCCTCTCCTTCCCTACTGTTTCTTTTATATGTCACTGCTACATCAGTCCTGAACCCACTCCATTCAACCTCCCAGTAACAGCGTCCAGTCAGACTCTTGCTACACAAAACTTGTTCATAGTCCTTAAATCTCTCCAGATGATCAGGATATAGCTGTTTCTCCTGAACATATGTCACCTTTCTGTTCCCATCAGACAGACAGAGATGAACGTGTGCTGTGTTTGGATCCAAAGCAAGCTCACAGACATCTGCACACAAGAGAGAGCATTCAGTAACAGTGTGTGTGTGTGTGTGTGTGTGTGTGTGTGTGTGTGTGTCAGTGTATGGAAATTAACATACATTTTTGTAGTCCTGGAGTTATTCTGCTCTGTCCACAATGGTTCACACTAAAACGATAAACACACACACACGTTTAGTAAAAAATTGTGTAAACAGTTAATATACAGAAACACAGATGCTGTAATAATAATAATAATAATAATTATTATTATTATAGGAGTGAAATTAAGAGTTACACCGTGTTCTGAGCAAAAATGTAGTGTTACTCGTGGCTTGATGGTGTTGCAGTTGGCTATGATATAATTTGGATTTATATGGAATAGTGTTTTCATTCAGCCACCCTAATTTTTCACATTTTGTTATATACACTAGTCAACATTTGAAGTGGATCAAACCCTTTCATGAAAGTTGTCCTAAAACCTAAAACCAAAATGTGTTATTGTCTTAGGACTTTGAAGAACTTTTTTTGACCCACTACAAATGTTGACTACTGTATGTCTGTCTTATAGTAAAAATGCTTAAAATGATTTATTTTTTCACATCAGTCTACACTTTATACCCCATAATGACAAAGCAAAAAAAAAATAACATTGCAAATTCATTATTAAGGGGAGGAAAAAAAACTATATGAAATAGTACCACTGTAACAACTGTGTTGTTAAAGCACACACAAAACAAGAAAAATGAAGTTAATCGAAAACAGTCTTTCCACAATAAATCCACAAGTAAATCCAAACAGAGAGGTGAAAAGTGACAACCAAAGTGTAGAAACAAAACAATACCCAACAAACTGAAGCAGCAAACACTAGAACTTAAATACTAATGATAAGGAGTGCACACACTTGAACAGAATGACAATCAAGCAATGAAGCCATGGAGATGGAGCCCACCACGCCGCTGGAGAGCCTGAAATATTGGAGACACACCAAAGATCTTGGCGGCCATGACAGAGCCGCAGCAACGACCCCCTGAGATGGAAGTGGGGATCCTGAGGGCTAAGGTTGAGCTGGAGTGATCAAGGGCGGAGCTAGCTGAAGCCGAAGAGGTGGAGGGCTGGAGAGCAGCGAACGGACTCGCAAGTCCACAGCGAAGTCATGGCAATGTCCGAGCCAGGTGGAGCCGACAGTCTGAGGGAGCCTGGCGAAGCCGAATGCCCAATGGTCCACGTTGGAGTCGGGGGTGAAAGGGCGCAGGCGTAGGAGCCTGGGTGACGGGTCGAGGTTGAATAGAGCGCTCTGAGGCCGGAGGTGGAGCCACAGGCTCCTCACACCCAGGAGAAGATAGCTCCCAGCAGGCCTGAGGTGTAGTCGCACCACTGAGAGGAGGCTGAGGTGGAACTGAGGGGCTGATGGGAGACAGTGATAACTGGGTGGCAGGATTGGCTGAGGATAGCAGAGGAGACTGAAGAGACACACAGGGATCGGCAAAACACATTGGGTTCAACGTAATAGTTGGGAAAGTTGGTGGGAGAGGAAGGCTTGGCAGGGTCAGGGGATTTAATGAAGATGATACAGATTCAGGCGGGATCAAAGGAGGAAAGGAATCCACATCTCCAAAGTCAAAACAACTATCCATTAGTGCTGCCAGAAATTCACTCTCAGTGGTGGAAGGATGGGTGGGGCACACTTCCATGCCCTCGTGTTCCACAATTCAATTCAATTCAAGTTTATTTGTATAGTGCTTTTCACGATACAAATCGTTGCAAAGCAACTTTACAGAAAATTAAGTTTCTACAATATTTAGTTTTTGGCACAAGAACTCCTTCGGCGGTAGGTGAAGCAGCCTACTCACACACCTGGTCAGACTCACGAGGATCAGGCTCCGAGGCGATGACTGGCTCTGTTTTCAATTCAGGTTCAGGCTCTCTCATTGCAGTAGATTCAGGCTCTCTGTCTGCAGTGGGCTTGTGCTGTTGCTCCTCACAGAGGGATGGAATCTGGCTGGGCATTGGGTTGGGAGTGGTGCTGGCATCATTGTCCGTCTGTCCGACGGTGCATGAGTATCTGCAGGATACCAGCAATCACTCCACAAATGCGTTAAAGCTCCCTTGAGGACCCTCCCTGGACAACTGCACTCATGTTGCGGTGTTCATGCCAGCGATAAAAAAATTAGCACTGGCAGTTATCAGGGAGGTTTGTCCAATGGACCAGATCAAGAAACTCCTCTAAATGTTCCTTGAGGGAGCAGTTCCCCTGCTCAAGGCACATTAGTTTCACGGCAGAGATGTCCATGGTGACAGAAAAAAATAAAAAAATATATTTACATGACACACCCGCTCGATATCCACCTGCCTTTAAACTCACGCAATGAATCTAATGCCGTACTTGTCTGTTTTGTTTTATTGTAAAGTATTTGTTTATATGTACACGCACCTAACTTCACACTTGTCTGTTTTGTTTTATTTTAAAGTATTTGTTTATATGTACACTCACCTAACTTCACACTTAACACATACATCTACACATAAACACGTCATCTCTGGTGTTTTGGAGGATGGGGGGAGAGCTTTGGGCCCTGTTGCCCCACAGCATCTTTCCAAGGCACTCCCGCTGTGGTGTGACATGGGTTTGGGATTAAGCTATGATATGTTGTTGCGACGGAGGGATCAGGGACAACCTTAATAATTTATTAAATATTTATTAATATATAATTTATTACTATTATTAATAATATCATTACTATTACTTGCATCATTCACTGTCCTCCACCCTTTCCTAATCTTAATGAAATCCTTTTTTTTTTAAAAAATCAAAAAGTCCAAAAAATGTACACACTAACTAAAAGCATTAACAGTCAGTTCTTAGCCCCAAACACAAAGGAACTCAAACCAATCACATCCACTGCTAAAACCCCCCTCTCCTCCTTCTGTTCCCTCACTGAGGCAGAAATATCTAAACTCCTCTCCAGCCATCCTACAACCTGTCCTCTAGACCCAATCCCCTCACACCTTCTCCAAGCTATCTCTCCTACACTTTTACCAGCACTCACGCATATCATCAACACATCTCTTCTCACAGGCATTTTTCCCACCACATTCAAGCATGCTTGGGTAACCCCACTGCTTAAAAAACCTACATTAACCCCCAGGGGTTGACAGTTGCGCCGGTCTTAGATCTTTGATTTCAGCTCATGAAAAATGGGGGCAAAAACAAAAGTGTTGCGTTTATAATTTTGTTCAGTGTAGATTATATTTTAAAGTATAGTAAAATAGAAAACCATTATTTCAAATTGTGGTAACACTTTACATTAAGGTTCCTTTTATAAAGTATTTATAAAGTGTGACGTGACATGTGGTCAAGTATGGTTACCCATACTAGGAATTTAACCCATCCTAAGTGCACACACACACCGTGAAAACACACCTGGAGCAGTGGGCAGCCATTTATGCTGGGGCGCCCGGGGAGCAGTTGGGGGTTCGGTGCCTTGCTCAAGGGCACCTCAGTCGTGGTATTGAAGGTGGAAGAGAGCGCTGTACATTCACTCCCCCCACCTAATATAATACTGCAAATTCCATTTACAGTAAGTAACTGTAATATCCTTTGCATCATGGTAATTTTCTGTATCTCCACATACAGTGACTTACTGTATTTTTTTAAATTGCTTGTACTACTGTATTTGCCATAACGTCCTCTGTGGCGCCATTCCATTGAGGTTGTTTTATTTTCCTCACTTTTTGTGTTAGGCCAACTCATAACTCATTTACAATTGCATTAAAAATCATTGATAAGCAGTTATAAATGCATGAATAAAAAGGGTGATTTTAATGCAATACCTGCCAAATAGTGAGCCATTTTTAACTCACATGTTATAAATGCTTAATAAATATTTTTATTAATACTTATTTCACTCAAAATTAGATTCCTGATGTATTTCATGATGCAGCAAAAATTTACTTTTATTGTGTTGTATTTATGGTTCTCTCATTTATATCTCATGACTCATGTCACTTTTTGTACAATGTTTCTTACCAGAATCTACTCTGTAC